>NC_059221.1:25003174-25053174 GCF_020615455.1 Coregonus clupeaformis | reverse complement strand
TTCTCTCTCTCCAGTCTGGCTCGTCCACGGCGGAGGTGGTTCTGGAGATGCTGGTCTTCCTGATGGATGCCATCCAGACCAACTTCCAGCAGGCCTCCGCTGTAGGCAGCAGCAGCCGAGCCCAGCAGGCCCTCAATGAGTTACACACACTGGACAAGAGTGTTGAGATGACTGACCAACTCATGGTAGGACTTTATTCATAACCTTAACCCTAACCCTGACCAACTCATGGTAGGACTTTATTCATAACCTTAACCCTAACCCTGACCAACTCATTACATTTACATTTTAGTCCTTTAGCAGACGCTCTTATCCAGAGCGACTTACAGGAGCAATTAGGGTTAAGTGCCTTGCTCAAGGGCACTTCGGCAGATTTTTCACCTAGTCGGCTCGGGGATTAGAACCAGCGACCTTTCGGTTACTGGCACAACGCTCTTAACCACTAAGCTACCTGCCGCCCAACTCATGGTAGGACTTTATTCATAACCTCCGTCCGCTGTGGAAGACCCCGAGAGACATGCGATGTGGACTCATGCACGCTTCCTGACTAACATGTTCCTCCCCTCTCCCCAGGTGCCCACCCTTGGTTCCCAGGAGGGAGCGTTTGAGAACGTGCGTATGAACTACAGTGGGGACCAGGGCCAGACCATCAGACAGCTCATCAGTGCCCACGTGCTGCGTCGCGTCGCCATGTGTGTGTTGTCTTCGCCCCAGGGCCGTCGCCAGCACCTCGCCGTCAGCCACGAGAAGGGCAAGGTGGGCACTGGCACCGCACACAAGGACACGCAGAGACACACACTCATTCGTGGCGGTTCATGCTGGTTTCTTTGTGCCGTTGCTGCTCTAAATTGTAGTCAAAAGTTTCATCTTGTTGTCATTTTGAGTGCTTTTTTGCAGGGTTCGAATGGTCATGGAAGTGCTGGAAAAGTCATGTAATTAAAAAAATTGTGTTTTCCAGGCCTGGAAAAATTGTGGGAAATTATCAAATAATCTAAGCTAATTTCATATTTTCTGTTAATGTAATTTATTTAGGCACAGTTTTGAAATATTTTATAAATCAAATAAAAATCAACGTATCAGCCTGGATGGGAATTACACTTTAGCACGTCTGTTTGGGAGCTTCACCTGCATGGTGGGAGACGAGACAGTGGGCCGTTGCTCAAGGAGAGAGAGACAGTGGGCCGTTGCTCAAGGAGAGAGAGACAGTGGCCCGTTGCTCAAGGAGAGAGAGACAGTGGGCCGTTGCTCAAGGAGAGAGAGACAGTGGGCCGTTGCTCAAGGAGAGAGAGAGACAGTGGGCCGTTCTCAAGGAAAGAGAGACAGTGGGCCGTTGCTCAAGGAGAGCGAGACAGTGGGCCGTTGCTCAAGGAGAGAGAGACAGTGGGCCGTTGCTCAAGGAGAGCGAGACAGTGGGCCGTTGCTCAAGGAAGAGAGACAGTGGGCCGTTGCTCAAGGAGAGCGAGACAGTGGGACGTTGCTCAAGGAGAGCGAGACAGTGGGCCGTTGCTCAAGGAAAGCGAGACAGTGGGCCGTTGCTCAAGGAGAGAGAGACAGTGGGCCGTTGCTCAAGGAGAGCGAGACAGTGGGCCGTTGCTCAAGGAGAGAGAGAGACAGTGGGCCGTTGCTCAAGGAGAGAGAGACAGTGGGCCGTTGCTCAAGGAGAGAGAGACAGTGGGCCGTTGCTCAAGGAGAGCGAGACAGTGGGCCGTTGCTCAAGGAGAGCGAGAAAGTGGGCCGTTGCTCAAGGAGAGCGAGACAGTGGGCCGTTGCTCAAGGAGAGCGAGACAGTGGGCCGTTGCTCAAGGAGAGCGAGACAGTGGGCCGTTGCTCAAGGAGAGCGAGACAGTGGGCCGTTGCTCAAGGAGAGCGAGACAGTGGGCCGTAGTTCAAGGAGAGAGAGACAGTGGGCCGTAGCTCAAGGAGGGAGAGAGTGGGCCGTTGCTCAAGGAGAGAGAGACAGTGGGCCGTTGCTCAAGGAGAGAGAGACAGTGGGCCGTTGCTCAAGGAGAGCGAGACAGTGGGCCGTTGCTAAAGGAGAGCGAGACAGTGGGCCGTTGCTCAAGGAAAGCGAGACAGTGGGCCGTTGCTCAAGGAGAGAGAGACAGTGGGCCGTTGCTCAAGGAGAGAGAGACAGTGGGCCGTAGCTCAAGGAGGGAGACAGTGGGTCGTTGCTCAAGAAGAGAGAGACAGTGGGCCGTTGCTCAAGGAGAGCGAGACAGTGGGCCGTTGCTCAAGGAGAGGGAGAGACAGTGGGTCGTTGCTCAAGAAGAGAGAGACAGTGGGCCATCGCTCAAGGAGAGAGAGACAGTGGGCCGTTGCTCAAGGAGAGAGTGACAGTGGGCCGTTGCTCAAGGACAGCGAGACAGTGGGCCGTTGCTCAAGGAAAGCGAGACAGTGGGCCGTTGCTCAAGGAGAGAGAGACAGTGGGCCGTAGCTCAAGGAGAGAGAGACAGTGGGCCGTTGCTCAAGGAGAGCGAGACAGTGGGCCGTTGCTCAATGAGAGAGAGACAGTGGGCCGTTGCTCAAGGAGAGAGAGACAGTGGGCCGTTGCTCAAGGAGATAGAGACAGTGGGCCGTTGCTCAAGGAGATAGAGACAGTGGGCCGTTGCTCAAGGAGATGGAAACAGTGGGCCGTAGCTCAAGGAGAGCGAGACAGTGGGCCGTTGCTCAAGGAGAGCGAGACAGTGGGCCGTTGCTCAAGGAGAGCGAGACAGTGGGCCGTTGCTCAAGGAGTGAGATACAGTGGGCCGTTGCTCAAGGAGTGAGAGACAGTGGGCCGTTGCTCAAGGAGAGAGAGACAGTGGGCCGTTGCTCAAGGAGAGAGAGACAGTGGGCCGTTGCTCAAGGAGAGAGAGACAGTGGGCCGTTGCTCAAGGAGAGAGAGACAGTGGGCCGTTGCTCAAGGAGAGAGAGACAGTGGGCCGTTGCTCAAGGAGAGCGAGACAGTGGGCCGTTGCTCAAGGAGAGAGAGACAGTGGGCCGTTGCTCAAGGAGAGAGAGACAGTGGGCCGTTGCTCAAGGAGAGAGAGACAGTGGGCCGTTGCTCAAGGAGAGAGAGACAGTGGGCCGTTGCTCAAGTTTTGTAGATACTTCCAGTTGATTTGGGCATCCAATTTATAGGACATTGCAACTCAATAGATGCTAGTCAGCCTGCAAAGTAAACCTTTCTAAGGTAGCTAAGATAAATATGACTAAACTAGAAAAGGTACATTTCCTTAAGAACATTTGTGGGCTTGCTTCAGCTGAATAAATGTTTTTGTAGTCTACTATAGCCATTTGATCTTTGATATATTGAATGAGCAAATTATTTCAAAAGACATAAAACATATGTGGTTGTAATGTTGCACTGTTTTACATCAAGGGTGGTCAACCATCCTCCCGGAGAGCTAATGGGTGGTGAAACATCCTCCCGGAGAGCTAATGGGTGGTCAACCATCCTCCAGGAGAGCTAATGGGTGGTCAACCATCCTCCAGGAGAGCTAATGGGTGGTCAACCATCCTCCAGGAGAGCTAATGGGTGGTCAGCCATCCTCCAGGAGAGCTAATGGGTGGTCAACCATCCTCCAGGAGAGCTAATGGGTGGTCAACCATCCTCCAGGAGAGCTAATGGGTGGTCAACCATCCTCCCGGAGAGCTAATGGGTGGTCAACCATCCTCCAGGAGAGCTAATGGGTGGTCAACCATCCTCCAGGAGAGCTAATGGGTGGTCAACCAATCCTCCAGGAGAGCTAATGGGTGGTCAACCATCCTCCCGGAGAGCTAATGGGTGGTCAACCATCCTCCAGGAGAGCTAATGGGTGGTCAACCATCCTCCAGGAGAGCTAATGGGTGGTCAACCATCCTCCAGGAGAGCTGATGGGTGGTCAACCATCCTCCCGGAGAGCTAATGGGTGGTCAACCATCCTCCAGGAGAGCTGATGGGTGGTCAACCATCCTCCCGGAGAGCTAATGGGTGGTCAACCATCCTCCATGAGAGCTAATGGGTGTGCAGGCTTTTATTCCCCTCAAACAAACCACATTTTAGAAATGAGCTGCTCAACCGGACCTAGACAAACTGGCTCTGATGTTTGAGCAGGGCTTGATCAAAAGCCTGCACACCCAGCAGCTCTCCATTTGGTTTTAAAGTCATGGAAAAGTCATGAAATTCCATCTGTCAAAATGTGTGTGAACCTTGTTTTAGTTGCTATCCAACCTTGGTTTCATTCAAACTGAAAATTAGGTACCCCTTCTGTCTGGTGCTGACCCAGTGTTATTTAACCCTCCCCTCTCCTCTCTTGTCCTCTCTTGTCCTCTCCTCTCCTGTCCCCCTCCTCCCCTCTCCTGTCCCCCTCCTCCCCTCGTCTCCAGATCACCGTCCTGCAGCTGTCGGCTCTCCTAAAGCAGGCTGACTCCAGTAAGAGGAAGTTAACCCTGACTCGTCTGGCCTCGGCCCCCGTCCCCTTCACCGTGCTCAGCCTCACTGGGAACCCCTGCAACGAAGACTACCTGGCTGTCTGTGGACTCAAGGTTAGTCAGACTCTTCAGAAGCTCCTGCCACGTAGACATTGGAGGCTATGTCTACGATTCCTCACATCCTGGGGCTTCTTGCCTCCCTCTCAACCATATTGGAGCAGAGGGTTCAAGGTCCCTCCCCCTTTTGACCTTCTTCTCCTCCAATGCGTTTTGAGAAGGAGGTGAGGAGAGGATGCATGGAATTGAGAAAGAACCCCTGTCTATAAATGTAGGGCATATCTAGCTACGTATATTATGTTTTTCTTTATTTGGAGGCCGGGCTAGCAGGTGAATGTGGAACCCCAAGTACTAACCTCCCTCCCCTCTCACTCTCTCAGGACTGCCACGTTCTGACTTTCAGCAGTACAGGCTCCGTATCGGACCACCTGGTGCTGCACTCTCAGCTGGCTACTGGCAACTTCATTATCAAGGCTATCTGGCTGCCTGGCTCCCAGACTGAGCTGGCCATCATCACTGCTGACTTCGTCAAGGCACGACATCGGCTCACTTACACTTTAGGTTTAATAGATGGGTGATGTTTCACGTCTAGATGATACTTTCAGATAGTTTTCCTTTCTTAAAGGTTAAAGTGATATTCCTCTTTTTGAACCTCATTTAATCTAAAGGTTTGAGTAATTCCCTCCTTAAAAAAATCAGGTGTACATTTTGCGTTGAACAATTCAAGCAAGGAAAAAGACAGATTTAGATTTTCCATACATCTTTTCCAACTTGGTTAGACTTTTTTATTTTCTCCCTTCAGATCTATGACCTGTCAGTGGACGCTCTGAGCCCCGTGTACTACTTCCTACTGCCGAGCTCCAAGATCCGAGACGCCACCTTCCTGTTCAGCGAGGAAGGGAAGAGCATCATCGTCATCATGTCCTCTGCTGGCTACATGTACACACAGGTCATGGACGAGTCGTCCAGCGCCCAGCACGGACCCTTCTATGTTACCTCAGTACTGGAGATCAACCACCAGGACCTCAAGGTAGATGTTAGCCCCCGTCCTGACTCCAGACTACACGCGACCCTGGCAACAGGTGCCCTATCGTAGCCTCCCTCCCCCTCTGCCGCTCTACCATTGTATCTCTCGATCTCTATCTCTCTTTCGATGTCTCTCTCTGTCTCTCTCTCTCGCTCTCGCTCTGTCTCTCTCTCCCTCTCTCGCTCTGTCTCTCTCTCTCTCTCGCTCTCGCTCTGTCTCTCTCTCTCTCTCTGTCTCTGTCTCTCTCTCTGTCTCTCTCTCTGTCTCTCTCGCTCTCTGTCTCTCGCTCTCGCTCTGTCTCTCTCTCTCTCTCTCTCTCTCTCTCTCTCGCTCTCTCTCTCGCTCTGTCTCTCTCTCTCTCTCTCTTGCTCTGTCTCTCGCTCTGTCTCTCGCTCTGTCTCTCGCTCTGTCTCTCGCTCTGTCTCTCGCTCTGTCTCTCGCTCTGTCTCTCGCTCTGTCTCTCGCTCTGTCTCTCGCTCTGTCTCTCGCTCTGTCTCTCGCTCTGTCTCTCGCTCTGTCTCTCTCTCTGCTCTCTCTCTCTCTCTCTCTCTCTCTCTCTCTCTCTCTCTCTCTCTCTCTCTCTCTCTCTCTCTCTCTCGCTCTCTCTCTCGCTCTGTCTCTCTCTCTCTCGCTCTCTCTCTCGCTCTCTCTCTCGCTCTGTCTCTCGCTCTGTCTCTCTCTCTCTCTCTCTCTCTCTGTCTCTCTCTCTCTCTCTGTCTCTGTCTCTCTCTCTCTCGCTCTCGCTCTCTCTCGCTCTCTCTCTGCCATCTATCTATCTGTTCTCTCTGTTCTGACTGTTCTCTCTGTCATTCCAGGACAGTAACGGTCAGGTTGCTGGAGGCGGTGTATCTGTGTACTACAGCCACGTTCTCCAGATGCTGTTCTTCAGCTACAGCCAGGGCAAGTCGTTTGCTGCCACCGTCAGCCGCAGCACCACCGACGTACAGAAACTCTTCACCATCAACGTCAAAGGGTAAGGACGGCCTGTCACCTAACAGTTGTGGAGGGCTCTGACAAATGTCTTAGGTAGTGAAAACTACATTTGAAAGTAGACATCTAAATATTTGACATAGTATGATCCATTAGAAAAATATGAGAGGGGAAGGCAACTTCTGTGAAAACAACCTTCAAAGTTTATGGAAAAATGCAACCATAGATTAAAAACAATTGAGTTGAAAACAGTTTTGATATATCTGATAACGTCCTCCCTCCCTCCCTCCCTCCCTCCCTCCCTCCCTCCCTCCCTCCCTCCAGCTCTAATGGTAGTAGTAAGACTTCTCCAGCTCTGTGCCAGTGGTCTGAGGTGATGAACCACCCAGGCTTGGTGTGCTGTGTCCAGCAGACTACTGGCATTCCTCTGGTCATCATGGTCAAACCTGACACCTTCCTCATCCAGGAGATCAAGACCCTGCCCGCTAAGGCTAAGGTATAGCACACGCTAAATACATGCAAAACACATGCTAAAGACATGCTAAACACGCACTAAACACACGCTAAAGACATGCTAAATACATGCTAAACACACACTAAACACACGCTAAAGACATGCTACATACACACTAAACACACGCTAAAGACATGCTAAATACATGCTAAACACACACTAAACACACACTAAAGACATGCTAAAGACATGCTAAACACGCACTAAACACATGCTAAAGACATGCTAAATACATGCTAAACACACACTAAACACACACTAAAGACATGCTAAAGACATGCTAAACACGCACTAAACACATGCTAAAGACATGCTAAATACACACTAAACTCACACTAAAGACATGCTAAAGACATGCTAAACACACACTAAAGACATGCTAAAGACATGCTAAACACGCACTAAACACATGCTAAATACATGCTAAACACACACTAAAGACATGCTAAAGACATGCTAAACACACACTAAACACATGCTAAAGACATGCTAAACACACACTAAAGACATGCTAAACACGCACTAAACACACGCTAAAGACATGCTAAATACATGCTAAACACACGCTAAAGACATGCTTAACACAGACACTGGTCATCATGGTCAAACCTCACACCTTCCTTATCCAGGAGATCCTGCCTGCTAAGGCTAAGGTATAGTAAACACACGCTAAAGACATGCTAAACACACGCTAAAGACATGCTAAACACACGCTAAAGACATGCTAAACACACGCTAAACACATGCTAAACACGCACTAAACACACGCTAAAGACATGCTAAATACACACTAAACACACACTAAAGACATGCTAAATACACACTAAACACACACTAAAGACATGCTAAATACATGCTAAACACACACTAAAGACAATCAATCAAATTTTATTTATAAAGCCCTTTTTACATCAGGAGATGTCACAAAGTGCTATACAGAAACCCAGCCTAAAACCCCAAACAGCAAGCAATGCAGATGTAGAAGCCCACTAAAGACATGCTAAACACACGCTAAAGACACGCTAAACACACGCTAAAGACACCGAGGGGAGGAACTCCAATGCATTTTGAGGAGGCGTTGAGTAGAAAGGTGGAAATCCTAATTGAGGAAGAGGCACACCCCCTTCTAAAGCCCTTTCCTCTCCTCCCTTCAGATCCAGGACATGGTATCCATCCGCCACACAGCCTCTAACGAGCAGCAGCGTACCACCATGATCCTGCTGTGTGAGGATGGCTCTCTGAGGATCTACATGGCCAACGTAGACAACACCTCCTACTGGCTCCAGCCCTCCCTGCAGCCCAGCTCGGCCATCTCCATCATGAAGCCTGTCAGGAAACGCAAGGCCGCTGCTGCCAGTGAGTTAAACTAACACCCCAGTCATAGCAGTCACCAGTCTGTCCGTCGGATGCCCCTCTGTCCGCTCAAATTTGTACTATGCTTGGGAATCCAAAACGCTCTCGTTTCACTTCACTCATTCAGTTTTGGATTCCCAGGCTACCAGGTACTATCCTCAAAATGCTTTAGGCAGCTGGATCAAGCACACACATTTTACGTTTGAATATGATCAAACTTTCAACTTATTTAATTGATTTCTCGTGAATGAATTGTCTGATCCACCTGCCGCTCTGTGCCAGCCACTCGTACCTCCAGTCAGGTGACGTTCCCGGTGGACTTCTTTGAGCACAACCAGCAGCTGACGGAGGTGGAGTTTGGAGGCAACGACCTCCTCCAGGTTTACAACGGACAGCAGATCAAACACAGACTCAACTCCACTGGGATGTATGTAGCCAACACTAAGGTATGACCTCTGAACTCTCTACAACTCTGGGCTTGAATAAAACTGCTCCTGGGTTAACTAGAAATCCTTCAGAAGTTTTTTTTTGTTGTTTTTAATGGGAGGCTGTGGAACCATTTTGGAGGACAAAGTTACACATGCACACTGTAATGGTACATGCTGTTCAGACTGCCCCCCTTTTTTCTCATCTTAATGACATGGTTATCTGTTTCCCCCCTCTGCCCAGCCTGGAGGCTTCACAGTAGAGACGGTAAACAACAACATCTCCATGGTGATGACGGGCATGCGGGTGCAGGTGGGCACCCAGGCCGTCGAGCGGGCACCCTCTTACCTGGAGATCTTTGGGCGCACCATGCAGATGAACATGACCCGGGCTCGCTGGTTCGACTTCCCCTTCACCAGGGAGGAGGCTCTGCAGGCAGACAAGAAACTCTCCGTCTTCAGTAAGAACACAGGATGTGATGTCGTGTTTTTGTTTTTACGTGAACACAGAGGGCTGGTTTCTTGTTTTTTGTTTGTTTTTTGGTATTTTCTTGGGTGCAAAATAAACAATGTAATGAGGGTTAAAAAGGGAGAGCAATGGAATGAGGGTTATAAAGGGAAGAGTGCATGTGCAGGAGAGGTGAAAATCCAGAGGGTCTTGTAAGACACCCCCTTTCACATATTAAATATTATTGGACCCAGATTATTCCTAGTCCTGGACTAAAACACATTCAGTGGTGGTTCTCCACGGAGGGTTGTGTGCGATCCAGAAATAGGCTTAGTATGGGTCCGTCAAACGGGCCCGGAGGGACATTATGTGCAGGTCTACAGTAGTGTTCGATTCGGGCTAGTTGGTTGTAGCACAAGTTGTACATTCAAAGATATGAGGGTAAAAAGTTATCTGCTGTGCACATGCTTTAACTCTGACGTTGTTTTATTTGCCCACTGTCTCCGACTAACCTCTCATATTCCTTCCTCCAGTCGGAGCGTCAGTGGACCCGGCAGGCGTCACCATGCTGGACTCTATAAAGATCTATGGTAAAACCAAGGAGCAGTTTGGCTGGCCTGACGAGCCCCCCGAGGACTTCTCCTCGGCCTCCGTCAACAACGTGTGCTCTCCCAACCTCAACACCGGCAACGGCACCGGGGAAGGTGACATCGCCTCGCCAATCTCCACCGGCGGCACCGTGCTGGAGAGGTTAGTGTTAAAAGGTCACAGGGGCAAAGGTCACATGGTTCAAAGGTTAACAAAGGTCAACTGCTACCACTAGACCAGAGACAGGTTCTCACAAGATGGCCAAGCTGCAAAGTCGAAATTCGTAAAAATGTATGAAAACAAGAATTAGCTTTTTGGTCTTAACTTAAGGTTAGGGCAAGGGATAAGGTTAGCAGTGTGGTTAGGTTTAAGGTTAGGGCAAGGCATAAGGTTAGCAGTGTGGTTAGGTTTAAAATCACATTTTAAGAAGAGAGATATTGTTGAAATAGGTGGGGCTTCTGAATTTACAACTTGGCCAGATGGTGACGAGCCTAGAGAGGTCATTGCGGTGTGACGATTATCTGACCTTTCCTTTTGACTCTGCACATGGGTCGTGTTCACTAGGCATGTAACGAAAGAAAACGCTCTGAAACGGGGAGGGACTATCCTCACTTATCCAATAAGAACCACTTATTTAGTTTTCTGTGCAAAACATTGTGCCACATTGTGCCCTGATGAACACAACCCATGCTACAACCAATATAAAAGCATTAGTTGTAGTGCTGACAGTCTGTGCAATATAGTTCCCTCTCTCCTCACCCCTCAGTCTCCCTGTAATATAGTTCCTCTCTCCTCACCCCTCAGTCTCTCTGTAATATAGTTCCCTCTCTCCTCACCCCTCAGTCTCTCTGTAATATAGTTCCCTCTCTCCTCACCCCTCAGTCTCTCTGTAATATAGTTCCCTCTCTCCTCACCCCTCAGTCTCTCTGTAATATAGTTCCCTCTCTCCTCACCCCTCAGTCTCTCTGTAATATAGTTCCTCTCTCCTCACCCCTCAGTCTCTCTGTAATATAGTTCCCTCTCTCCTCACCCCTCAGTCTCTCTGTAATATAGTTCCCTCTCTCCTCACCCCTCAGTCTCTCTGTAATATAGTTCCCTCTCTCCTCACCCCTCAGTCTCTCTGTAATATAGTTCCCTCTCTCCTCACCCCTCAGTCTCTCTGTAATATAGTTCCTCTCTCCTCACCCCTCAGTCTCTCTGTAATATAGTTCCCTCTCTCCTCACCCCTCAGTCTCTCTGTAATATAGTTCCTCTCTCCTCACCCCTCAGTCTCTCTGTAATATAGTTCCCTCTCTCCTCACCCCTCAGTCTCTCTGTAATATAGTTCCCTCTCTCCTCACCCCTCAGTCTCTCTGTAATATAGTTCCCTCTCTCCTCACCCCTCAGTCTCTCTGTAATATAGTTCCCTCTCTCCTCACCCCTCAGTCTCTCTGTAATATAGTTCCCTCTCTCCTCACCCCCTCAGTCTCTCTGTAATATAGTTCCTCTCTCCTCACCCCTCAGTCTCTCTGTAATATAGTTCCCTCTCTCCTCACCCCTCAGTCTCTCTGTAATATAGTTCCCTCTCTCCTCACCCCTCAGTCTCTCTGTAATATAGTTCCCTCTCTCCTCACCCCTCAGTCTCTCTGTAATATAGTTCCCTCTCTCCTCACCCCTCAGTCTCTCTGTAATATAGTTCCTCTCTCCTCACCCCTCAGTCTCTCTGTAATATAGTTCCCTCTCTCCTCACCCCTCAGTCTCTCTGTAATATAGTTCCCTCTCTCCTCACCCCTCAGTCTCTCTGTAATATAGTTCCCTCTCTCCTCACCCCTCAGTCTCTCTGTAATATAGTTCCTCTCTCCTCACCCCTCAGTCTCTCTGTAATATAGTTCCCTCTCTCCCCACCCCTCAGTCTCTCTGTAATATAGTTCCCTCTCTCCCCACCCCTCAGCCGGTGGAGTCTGTGTAGTAGGATCAGACATTTAGGTGGTGCTAGTCATGTGTGTTTGTTGAGATGTCTGAATGTGGCTTGTGTGTGTGTGTGTGTCCACTGCATGGCGTGTGTGTGTGTGTGTGTGTGTCCACTGCATGGCGTGTGTGTGTGTGTGTGTGTGTGTCCACTGCATGGCGTGTGTGTGTGTGTGTGTCCACTGCATGGCGTGTGTGTGTGTGTGTGTCCACTGCATGGCCTGTGTGTGTGTGTGTGTGTCCACTGCATGGCCTGTGTGTGTGTGTGTGTGTCCACTGCATGGTGTGTGTGTGTGTCCACTGCATGGCGTGTGTGTGTGTGTGTGTGTGTCCACTGCATGGCGTGTGTGTGTGTGTGTGTGTCCACTGCATGGCCTGTGTGTGTGTGTGTGTGTGTCCACTGCATGGCCTGTGTGTGTGTGTGTGTGTCCACTGCATGGTGTGTGTGTGTGTCCACTGCATGGCGCGTGTGTGTGTGTGTGTGTCCACTGCATGGCCTGTGTGTGTGTGTGTGTCCAGTGCATGGCGTGTGTGTGTGTGTGTGTGTGTCTACTGCATGGCGTGTGTGTGTGTGTGTGTGTGTGTGTGTCCACTGCATGGCGTGTGTGTGTGTGTGTCCACTGCATGGCGTGTGTGTGTGTCCACTGCATGGCGTGTGTGTGTGTGTGTGTCCACTGCATGGCCTGTGTGTGTGTGTGTGTCCACTGCATGGCGTGTGTGTGTGTGTGTGTGTGTGTGTGTGTGTGTGTCCACTGCATGGCCTGTGTGTGTGTGTGTGTCCACTGCATGGCGTGTGTGTGTGTGTGTGTGTGTGTGTGTGTGTCCACTGCATGGCCTGTGTGTGTGTGTGTGTCCACTGCATGGCGTGTGTGTGTGTGTGTGTCTGTGTGTGTGTGTGTGTGTGTCCACTGCATGGCGTGTGTGTGTGTGTGTGTCTGTGTGTGTGTGTGTGTGTGTCCACTGCACGGCTGCAGTCATAATATCTTGTTCTGCTTCTTCCTCTGTTCACCTGGTTTCTTTCTGTGATCCTCACATTGGTTTCTGTTTCTTTGCTCCCAAAAATACAATCAATAAACAAGTTGTGAAACTGAGTCCTTATCAACCTTGGACCGGTTAGTAACCCCCCTTTCTCTGCTTGTTAGCATGGTGTGTGTGTGTGTGTGTGTGTGTGTGTGTGTGGAGCAGAGTGAAAGGACATTGTGTGTATCTGTGTCTAAATGAGTTAGTAAGACTGAATGTGCCATGTGAAATGCATTCTTCAAAAATAACATCATTCTGAAGTTTTCTCTAACAACTATCCATCTGTGCTTGTTCTCACTCTAAACATTGAATGGATGTTTGTTTTTCAATTCAGTAGACTAGCTTAGACTTGATTGATTTGAAGTTGTTTTTGATTGTTAAGATAAATTGATTATTGATTGATTTTATCAATGAATTCACCACTCTCCCCCCTCTCTTAGGTTGGTGGTGAGCTCTCTGGAAGCACTGGAGAGCTGCTTTGCTGTGGGCTCCTCCAATGAAAAGGCAAGGTCTTCACTACATCTTTCACGGAGAAAGACGCTCTCGTTTGACACCGCTGTTTTTTTTGCATTGTAAAACTCAGGCCCACAATCCTCAATTTAGTAGGAATGTAGTAGGTATTTTGCCTACGTGTTATAAACTGGACTGAGTGAAGAGAGGCGAGGTGCATATTGTGTGTGTTGTTATTATAGGGCTGTAGAAGACAGGGCGGCAGGTAGCTTAGTGGTTAAGAGCGTTGTGCCAGTAACCGAAAGGTCGCTGGTTCTAATCCCCGAGCCGACTAGGTGAAACATCTGCCGATGTGCCCTTGAGCAAGGCACTTAACCCTAATTGCTCCTGTAAGTCGCTCTGCATAAGAGCGTCTGCTAAATGACTAAAATGTAAAATGTAAATGTAGTAAACTATATAAATTGTGTATGTGACGGTTCAGGAGAAGAACAAGGCTGCAGCGCTGGAGTTGGCCACCTTGCTCCTGTCCATGTCCACTCCCTCTGGGGTTCAGCAGCAGACCAAAGGCCTGCTGGCTAGCCTACACACCAGCCGTACTGCCTACCACAACCACAAGGTAACTAGCATACACACCAGCCGTACTGCCTACCACAACCACAAGGTAACTAGCATACACACCAGCCGAACTGCCTACCACAACCACAAGGTAACTAGCCTACACACCAGCCGTACTGCCTACCACAACCACAAGGTAACTAACATACACACCAGCCGTACTGCCTACCACAACCACAAGGTAACTAACATACACACCAGCCGTACTGCCTACCACAACCACAAGGTAACTAACATACACACCAGCCGTACTGCCTACCACAACCACAAGGTAACTAGCATACACACCAGTCGTACTGCCTACCACAACCACAAGGTAACTAACATACACACCAGCCGTACTGCCTACCACAACCACAAGGTAACTAACATACACACCAGCCGTACTGCCTACCACAACCACAAGGTAACTAACATACACACCAGCCGTACTGCCCACCACAACCACAAGGTAACTAACATACACACCAGCCGTACTGCCTACCACAACCACAAGGTAACTAACATACACACCAGCCGTACTGCCTACCACAACCACAAGGTAACTAACATACACACCAGCCGTGCTGCCCACCACAACCACAAGGTAACTAGCATACACACCAGCCGTACTGCCTACCACAACCACAAGGTAACTAACATACACACCAGCCGTACTGCCTACCACAACCACAAGGTAACTAACATACACACCAGCCGTACTGCCTACCACAACCTAGGGTAACTAACATACACACCAGCCGTACTGCCTACCACAACCACAAGGTAACTAACATACACACCAGCCGTACTGCCTACCACAACCACAAGGTAACTAGCATACACACCAGCCGTACTGCCTACCACAACCACAAGGTAACTAACATACACACCAGCCGTACTGCCTACCACAACCACAAGGTAACTAACATACACACCAGCCGTACTGCCTACCACAACCACAAGGGTAACTAACATACACACCAGCCGTACTGCCCACCACAACCACAAGGTAACTAGCCTACACACCAGCCGTGCTGCCTACCACAACCACAAGGTAACTAACATACACACCAGCCGTGCTGCCTACCACAACCACAAGGTAACTAGCATACACACCAGCCGTACTGCCTACCACAACCACAAGGTAACTAACATACACACCAGCCGTACTGCCTACCACAACCACAAGGTAACTAACATACACACCAGCCGTACTGCCTACCACAACCACAAGGTAACTAGCCTACACACCAGCCGTACTGCCCACCACAACCACAAGGTAACTAACATACACACCAGCCGTGCTGCCTACCACAACCACAAGGTAACTAACATACACACCAGCCGTACTGCCTACCACAATCTACACACCAGCCGTAACTCGCTAACATACACACCAGCCGTACTGCCTACCACAACCACAAGGTAACTGACCCCACACACCAGCCGTGCCTACCACAACCACAAGGTAACTAGCATACACACCAGCCGTACTGCCTACCACAACCACAAGGTAACTAGCCTACACACCAGCCGTACTGCCTACCACAACCACAAGGTAACTAACATACACACCAGCCGTACTGCCTACCACAACCACAAGGTAACTAACATACACACCAGCCGTACTGCCTACCACAACCACAAGGTAACTAACATACACACCAGCCGTGCTGCCTACCACAACCACAAGGTAACTAAGCATACACACCAGCCGTACTGCCTACCACAACCACAAGGTAACTAACATACACACCAGCCGTACTGCCTACCACAACCACAAGGTAACTAGCATACACACCAGCCGTACTGCCTACCACAACCACAAGGTAACTAACATACACACCAGCCGTGCTGCCTACCACAACCACAAGGTAACTAACATACACACCAGCCGTGCCCCCACCCACCAGCATGCCTACCACAACCACAAGGTAACTAGCATACACACCAGCCGTACTGCCTACCACAACCACAAGGTAACTAGCCTACACACCAGCCGTGCTGCCTACCACAACCACAAGGTAACTAACATACACACCAGCCGTACTGCCTACCACAACCACAAGGTAACTAACATACACACCAGCCGTACTGCCTACCACAACCACAAGGTAACTAACATACACACCAGCCGTACTGCCTACCACAACCACAAGGTAACTAACATACACACCAGCCGTACTGCCCACCACAACCACAAGGTAACTAGCCTACACACCAGCCGTACTGCCTACCACAACCACAAGGTAACTAACATACACACCAGCCGTACTGCCTACCACACAACCACAAGGTAACTAACATACACACCAGCCGTACTGCCTACCACAACCACAAGGTAACTAGCCTACACACCAGCCGTACTGCCTACCACAACCACAAGGTAACTAACATACACACCAGCCGTACTGCCTACCACAACCACAAGGTAACTAGCCTACACACCAGCCGTACTGCCTACCACAACCACAAGGTAACTAGCATACACACCAGCCGTACTGCCTACCACAACCACAAGGTAACTAGCATACACACCAGCCGTACTGCCTACCACAACCACAAGGTAACTAACATACACACCAGCCGTACTGCCTACCACAACCACAAGGTAACTAGCATACACACCAGCCGTACTGCCTACCACAACCACAAGGTAACTCATACGCCTACACCCACGGCAGCCGTGCTGCCTACCACAATCACAAAGGTAACTAGCATACACACCCCCGCTGCCCTGCCACAGACCACAAGGTGACTAGCACACACCAGCCGTACTGCCTACCACAACCACAAGGTAAAGTAACATACACACAGCCGTCTGCCTACGCACAACCACAAGGTAACTGACATACACACCAGCCGTACTGCCCACCACAACCACAAGGTAACTAGCATACACACCAGCCGTACTGCCTACCACAACCACAAGGTAACTAGCATACACACCAGCCGTACTGCCTACCACAACCACAAGGTAACTAGCATACACACCAGCCGTACTGCCTACCACAACCACAAGGTAACTAACATACACACCAGCCGTACTGCCTACCACAACCACAAGGTAACTAGCATACACACCACCGCCGTACTGCCTACCACAACCACAAGGTAACTAGCATACACACCAGCCGTACTGCCTACCACAACCACAAGGTAACTAACATACACACCAGCCGTACTGCCTACCACAACCACAAGGTAACTAGCATACACACCAGCCGTACTGCCTACCACAACCACAAGGTAACTAACATACACACCAGCCGTACTGCCTACCACAACCACAAGGTAACTAGCATACACACCAGCCGTACTGCCTACCACAACCACAAGGTAACTAGCATACACACCAGCCGTACTGCCTACCACAACCACAAGGTAACTAGCATACACACCAGCCGTGCTGCCTACCACAACCACAAGGTAACTAACATACACACCAGCCGTACTGCCTACCACAACCACAAGGTAACTAACATACACACCAGCCGTGACTGCCTACCACAACCACAAGGTAACTAACATACACACCAGCCGTACTGCCTACCACAACCACAATGTAACTAACATACACACCAGCCGTACTGCCTACCACAACCACAAGGTAACTAGCATACACACCAGCCGTACTGCCTACCACAACCACAAGGTAACTAGCATACACACCAGCCGTACTGCCTACCACAACCACAAGGTAACTAGCATACACACCAGCCGTACTGCCTACCACAACCACAAGGTAACTAGCATACACACCAGCCGTACTGCCTACCACAACCACAAGGTAACTAGCATACACACCAGCCGATACTGCCTACCACAACCACAAGGTAACTAACATACACACCAGCCGTACTGCCTACCACAACCACAAGGTAACTAACATACACACCAGTCCGTCTAGCCTACCACAACCACAAGGTAACTAGCCCTACACACCAGCCGTACTGCCTACCACAACCACAAGGTAACTAACATACACACCAGCCGTACTGCCTACCACAACCACAAGGTAACTAACATACACACCAGCCGTACTGCCCACCACAACCACAAGGTAACTAGCATACACACCAGCCGTACTGCCTACCACAACCACAAGGTAACTAGCATACACACCAGCCGTACTGCCTACCACAACCACAAGGTAACTAGCCTACACACCAGCCGTACTGCCTACCACAACCACAAGGTAACTAACATACACACCAGCCGTACTGCCTACCACAACCACAAGGTAACTAACATACACACCAGCCGTACTGCCTACCACAACCACAAGGTAACTAACATACACACCAGCCGTACTGCCTACCACAACCACAAGGTAACTAGCATACACCAGCCGTACTGCCACCACAACCACAAGTAACTAGCCTACACCCAGGTCGCACCACAAACAAAACTAACATACACACCAGCCGTTACTGCCTACCACAACCACAAGGTAACTAACATACACACCAGCCGTGCTGCCTACCACAACCACAAGGTAACTAGCCTACACACCAGCCGTGCTGCCTACCACAACCACAAGGTAACTAACATACACACCAGCCGCTGCCTCACCACAACCACAAGGTAACTAGCCTACACACCAGCCGTACTGCCTACCACAACCACAAGGTAACTAGCATACACACCAGCCGTACTGCCTACCACAACCACAAGGTAACTAGCATACACACCAGCCGTGACTGCCTACCACAACCACAAGGTAACTAACATACACACCAGCCGTACTGCCTACCACAACCACAAGGTAACTAGCATACACACCAGCCGTGCTGCCTACCACAACCACAAGGTAACTAGCCTACACACCAGCCGTGCTGCCTACCACAACCACAAGGTAACTAGCATACACACCAGCCGTTCTGCCTACCACAACCACAAGGTAACTAGCATACACACCAGCCGTACTGCCTACCACAACCACAAGGTAACTAGCACTACACACCAGCCGTACTGCCTACCACAACCACAAGGTAACTAGCATACACACCAATGCCGTACTGCCTACCACAACCACAAGGTAACTAGCATACACACCAGCCGTACTGCCTACCACAACCACAAGGTAACTAGCATACACACCAGCCGTACTGCCTACCACAACCACAAGGTAACTAGCATACACACCAGCCGTACTGCCTACCACAACCACAAGGTAACTAGCATACACACCAGCCGTACTGCCTACCACAACCACAAGGTAACTAAAGTAATCCTTCTACCCCCCCCAAAAAAAATTTGTAAAGTGGTTATCCCACTGGCTATAGGGTGAATGCATCAATTTGTGAGTCGCTCTGGACTAGAGCGTCTGCTAAATGACGTAAATGTGCCCTTGAGCAAGGCACTTAACCCCTAATTGCTCCTGTAAGTCGCTTCCTGGATAAGAGCGTCTGCTAAATGACTATGAGGCATACACACCAGCCGTACTGCCTACCACAACCACAAGGTGACTAGCATACACACCAGCCGTGCTGCCTACCACAACCACAAGGTAACTAACATACACACACCAGCCGATGCACTACCACAACCACAAGGTAACTAACATACACACCAGCCGTGCTGCCTCACCACAACCACAAGGTAACTAACTACACACCAGCCGTACTGCCTACCACAACCACAAGGTAACTAGCATACACACCAGCCGTGCTGCCTACCACAACCACAAGGTAACTAACATACACACCCAGCCGTACTGCCTACCACAACCACAAGGTAACTAACATACACACCAGCCGTACTGCCTACCACAACCACAAGGTAACTAGCATACACACCAGCCGTACTGCCTACCACAACCACAAGGTAACTAACATACACACCAGCCGTACTGCCTACCACAACCACAAGGTAACTAGCATACACACCAGCCGTACTGCCTACCACAACCACAAGGTAACTAACATACACACCAGCCGTACTGCCTACCACAACCACAAGGTAACTAGCATACACACCAGCCGTACTGCCTACCACAACCACAAGGTAACTAGCATACACACCAGCCGTACTGCCTACCACAACCACAAGGTAACTAACATACACCCAGCCGTACTGCCTACCACAACCACAAGGTAACTAGCATACACACCAGCCGTACTGCCTACCACAACCACAAGGTAACTAACATACACACCAGCCGTACTGCCTACCACAACCACAAGGTAACTAGCATACACTCAGCCGTACTGCCTACCACAACCACAAGGTAACTAACATACACACCAGCCGTACTGCCTACCACAACCACAAGGTAACTAACATACACACCAGCCGTACTGCCTACCACAACCACAAGGTAACTAGCATACACACCAGCCGTACTGCCTACCACAACCACAAGGTAACTAACATACACACCAGCCGTACTGCCTACCACAACCACAAGGTAACTAACATACACACCAGCCGTACTGCCTACCACAACCACAAGGTAACTAACATACACACCAGCCGTACTGCCTACCACAACCACAAGGTAACTAGCATACACACCAGCCGTGCTGCCTCTACCACAACCACAAGGTAACTAACATACACACCAGCCGTACTGCCTACCACAACCACAAGGTAACTAGCATACACACCAGCCGTACTGCCTACCACAACCACAAGGTAACTAGCATACACACCAGCCGTACTGCCTACCACAACCACAAGGTAACTAGCATACACACCAGCCGTACTGCCTACCACAACCACAAGGTAACTAGCATACACACCAGCCGTACTGCCTACCACAACCACAAGGTAACTAACATACACACCAGCCGTACTGCCTACCACAACCACAAGGTAACTAACATACACACCAGCCGTACTGCCTACCACAACCACAAGGTAACTAGCCTACACACCAGCCGTACTGCCTACCACAACCACAAGGTAACTAACATACACACCAGCCGTACTGCCTACCACAACCACAAGGTAACTAACATACACACCAGCCGTACTGCCCACCACAACCACAAGATAACTAGCCTACACCAGCCGTACTGCCTACCACAACCACAAGGTGACTAGCATACACACCCAGCCGTACTGCCTACCACAACCACAAGGTAACTAGCCTACACACCAGCCGTACTGCCTACCACAACCACAAGGTAACTAGCATACACACCAGCCGTACTGCCTACCACAACCACAAGGTAACTAGCATACACACCAGCCGTACTGCCTACCACAACCACAAGGTAACTAGCCTACACACCAGCCGTACTGCCTACCACAACCACAAGGTAACTAACATACACACCAGCCGTACTGCCTACCACAACCACAAGGTAACTAACATACACACCAGCCGTACTGCCTACCACAACCACAAGGTAACTAACATACACACCAGCCGTACTGCCTACCACAACCACAAGGTAACTAGCATACACACCAGCCGTACTGCCTACCACAACCACAAGGTAACTAACATACACACCAGCCGTACTGCCCTACCACAACCACAAGGTAACTAGCATACACACCAGCCGTACTGCCTACCACAACCACAAGGTAACTAACATACACACCAGCCGTACTGCCTACCACAACCACAAGGTAACTAGCATACACACCAGCCGTACTGCCTACCACAACCACAAGGTAACTAACATACACACCAGCCGTACTGCCTACCACAACCACAAGGTAACTAGCATACACACCAGCCGTACTGCCTACCACAACCACAAGGTAACTAACATACACACCAGCCGTACTGCCTACCACAACCACAAGGTAACTAGCATACACCACCAGCCGTACTGCCTACCACAACCACAAGGTAACTAGCATACACACCAGCCGTACTGCCTACCACAACCACAAGGTAACTAGCATACACACCAGCCGTACTGCCTACCACAACCACAAGGTAACTACCGCATACACACCAGCCGTACTGCCTACCACAACCACAAGGTAACTAACATACACACCAGCCGTACTGCCTACCACAACCACAAGGTAACTAGCCTACACACCAGCCGTACTGCCTACCACAACCACAAGGTAACTAACATACACACCAGCCGTACTGCCTACCACAACCACAAGGTAACTAGCATACACACCAGCTGTACTGCCTACCACAACCACAAGGTAACTAGCATACTCACCAGCCGTACTGCCTACCACAACCACAAGGTAACTAGCATACACACCAGCCGTACTGCCTACCACAACCACAAGTGTAACTAGCATACACACCAGCCGTACTGCCTACCACAACCACAAGGTAACTAGCCTACACACCAGCCGTACTGCCTACCACAACCACAAGGTAACTAACATACACACCAGCCGTACTGCCTACCACAACCACAAGGTAACTAGCATACACACCAGCCGTACTGCCTACCACAACCACAAGGTAACTAGCCTACACACCAGCCGTACTGCCTACCACAACCACAAGGTAACTAGCATACACACCAGCCGTACTGCCTACCACAACCACAAGGTAACTAGCATACACACCAGCCGTACTGCCTACCACAACCACAAGGTAACTAAAGTAATCCTTCTACCCCCCCCCCCCCCAAAAAAAATTGTAAAGTGGTTATCCCACTGGCTATAGGGTGAATGCATCAATTTGTGAGTCGCTCTGGACTAGAGCGTCTGCTAAATGACGTAAATGTGCCCTTGAGCAAGGCACTTAACCCTAATTGCTCCTGTAAGTCGCTCTGGATAAGAGCGTCTGCTAAATGACTAAAATGTAATGTAAATGTAGCATACACACCAGCCGTACTGCCTACCACAACCACAAGGTAACTAGCATACACACCAGCCGTACTGCCTACCACAACCACAAGGTAACTAGCATACACACCAGCCGTACTGCCTACCACAACCACAAGGTAACTAACATACACACCAGCCGTACTGCCCACCACAACCACAAGGTAACTAACATACACACCAGCCGTACTGCCTACCACAACCACAAGGTAACTAACATACACACCAGCCGTACTGCCTACCACAACCACAAGGTAACTATTATACACACCAGCCGTACTGCCTACCACAACCACAAGGTAACTAACATACACACCAGCCGTACTGCCTACCACAACCACAAGGTAACTAGCATACACACCAGCCGTACTGCCTACCACAACCACAAGGTAACTAACATACACACCAGCCGTACTGCCTACCACAACCACAAGGTAACTAACATACACACCAGCCGTACTGCCTACCACAACCACAAGGTAACTAACATACACACCAGCCGTACTGCCTACCACAACCACAAGGTAACTAACATACACACCAGCCGTACTGCCCACCACAACCACAAGGTAACTAACATACACACCAGCCGTACTGCCTACCACAACCACAAGGTAACTAACATACACACCAGCCGTACTGCCTACCACAACCACAAGGTAACTAGCATACACACCAGCCGTACTGCCTACCACAACCACAAGGGTAACTAGCATACACACCAGCCGTACTGCCTACCACAACCACAAGGTAACTAGCATACACACCAGCCGTACCTGCCTACCACAACCACAAGGTAACTAACATACACACCAGCCGTACTGCCTACCACAACCACAAGGTGACTAACATACACACCAGCCGTACTGCCTACCACAACCACAAGGTAACTAACATACACACCAGCCGTACTGCCTACCACAACCACAAGGTAACTAACATACACACCAGCCGTGCTGCCTACCACAACCACAAGGTAACTAACATACACACCAGCCGTACTGCCTACCACAACCACAAGGTAACTAGCATACACACCAGCCGTACTGCCTACCACAACCACAAGGTAACTAGCATACACACCAGCCGTACTGCCTACCACAACCACAAGGTAACTAACATACACACCAGCCGTGCTGCCTACCACAACCACAAGGTAACTAACATACCACCAGCCGTGCTGCCTACCACAACCACAAGGTAACTAACATACACACCAGCCGTACTGCCTACCACAACCACAAGGTAACTAACATACACACCAGCCGTGCTGCCCACCACAACCACAAGGTAACTAACATACACACCAGCCGTACTGCCTACCACAACCACAAGGTAACTAACATACACACCAGCCCGTACTGCCTACCACAACCACAAGGTAACTAGCATACACACCAGCCGTACTGCCTACCACAACCACAAGGTAACTAACATACACACCAGCCGTACTGCCTACCACAACCACAAGGTAACTAGCCTACACACCAGCCCTGCCTACCACAACCACAAGGGTAACTAACATACACACCAGCCGTACTGCCTACCACAACCACAAGGTAACTAACATACACACCAGCCGTACTGCCTACCACAACCACAAGGTAACTAGCCTACACACCAGCCGTACTGCCTACCACAACCACAAGGTAACTAACATACACACCAGCCGTACTGCCTACCACAACCACAAGGTAACTAACATACACACCAGCCGTAACTGCCCACCACAACCACAAGGTAACTAGCCTACACACCAGCCGTGCTGCCCCTACCACAACCACAAGGTAACTAGCATACACACCAGCCGTACTGCCTACCACAACCACAAGGTAACTAACATACACACCAGCCGTACTGCCTACCACAACCACAAGGTAACTAACATACACACCAGCCGTGCTGCCTACCACAAACCACAAGGTAACTAACATACACACCAGCCGTACTGCCTACCACAACCACAAGGTAACTAGCATACACACCAGCCGTGCTGCCTACCACAACCACAAGGTAACTAACATACACACCAGCCGTACTGCCTACCACAACCACAAGGTAACTAACATACACACCAGCCGTACTGCCTACCACAACCACAAGGTAACTAACATACACACCAGCCGTACTGCCTACCACAACCACAAGGTAACTAACATACACACCAGCCGTACTGCCTACCACAACCACAAGGTAACTAACATACACACCAGCCGTACTGCCTACCACAACCACAAGGTAACTAGCATACTCACCAGCCGTACTGCCTACCACAACCACAAGGTAACTAGCATACTCACCAGCCGTACTGCCTACCACAACCACAAGGTAACTAGCATACTCACCAGCCGTACTGCCTACCACAACCACAAGGTAAACGTTTTCTCCTTGTTATGTCTTTTGAACGTGACTAAGGTGAAATCCATCTCAAAGGACCATGAAAACCTAATTGGCCCTCTTTCAAACCTAATGCAGTCTCCTCTCTATGCCTAATGAATGACCAGTCCCACTCACCCCTCTCTCTCCCATAACTTCTCTCTCTCCTAGGACCAGTCCCACTCACCCCTCTCTCCCATAACTTCTCTCTCTCCTAGGACCAGTCCCACTCACCCCTCTCTCCCCCATAACTTCTCTCTCTCCTAGGACCAGTCCCACTCACCCCTCTCTCCCCCATAACTTCTCTCTCCCCAAGGACCAGTCCCACTCACCCCTCTCTCCCCCATAACTTCTCTCTCTCCTAGGACCAGTCCCACTCACCCCTCTCTCCCCCATAACTTCTCTCTCTCCTAGGACCAGTCCCACTCACCCCTCTCTCCCCCATAACTTCTCTCTCTCCTAGGACCAGTCCCACTCACCCCTCTCTCCCCCATAACTTCTCTCTCTCCTAGGACCAGTCCCACTCACCCCTCTCTCCCATAACTTCTCTCTCTCCTAGGACCAGTCCCACTCACCTCTCTCCCATAACTTCTCTCTCTCCTAGGACCAGTCCCACTCACCCCTCTCTCCCATTACTTCTCTCTCTCCTAGGACCAGTCCCACTCACCCCTCTCTCTCCCATAACTTCTCTCTCTCCTAGGACCAGTCCCTGCTCAGCAACGCGGTGCAGTGTCTGAACAGCTGTAGTCGTGACAGCAGAGACCTGGACCCTGACGTGTTCCAGAGGCTGGTCATCACCGCACGCTCCATCGCCATAATGAGACCCAATAACCTGGTGCACTTCACTGAGACCAAGCCCCCTAATATTGATACAGGTAAAAACCAATCCACTGAGACCAAGCCCCCTAATATTGATACAGGTAAAAACCAATTCACTGAGACCAAGCCCCCTAATATTGATACAGGTAAAAACCAATTCACTGAGACCAAGCCCCCTAATATTGATACAGGTAAAAACCAATCCACTGAGACCAAGCCCCCTAATATTGATACAGGTAAAAACCAATTCACTGAGACCAAGCCCCCTAATATTGATACAGGTAAAAACCAATCCACTGAGACCAAGCCCCCTAATATTGATACAGGTAAAAACCAATTCACTGAGACCAAGCCCCCTAATATTGATACAGGTAAAAACCAATTCACTGAGACCAAGCCCCCTAATATTGATACAGGTAAAAACCAATTCACTGAGACCAAGCCCCCTAATATTGATACAGGTAAAAACCAGTCCACTGAGACCAAGCCCCCTAATATTGATACAGGTAAAAACCAATCCACTGAGACCAAGCCCCCTAATATTGATACAGGTAAAAACCAATCCACTGAGACCAAGCCCCCTAATATTGATACAGGTAAAAACCAATTCACTGAGACCAAGCCCTCTAATATTGATACAGGTAAAAACCAATCCACTGAGACCAAGCCCCCTAATATTGATACAGGTAAAAACCAATTCACTGAGACCAAGCCCCCTAATATTGATACAGGTAAAAACCAGTCCACTGAGACCAAGCCCTCTAATATTGATACAGGTAAAAACCAATCCACTGAGACCAAGCCCTCTGATATTGATACAGGTAAAAACCTATTCACTGAGACCAAGCCCCCTAATATTGATACAGGTAAAAACCTATTCACTGAGACCAAGCCCCCTAATATTGATACAGGTAAAAACCAATTCACTGAGACCAAGCCCCCTAATATTGATACAGGTAAAAACCAATCCACTGAGACCAAGCCCCCTAATATTGATACAGGTAAAACCAATTCACTGAGACCAAGCCCCCTAATATTGATACAGGTAAAAACCAATCCACTGAGACCAAGCCCCCTAATATTGATACAGGTAAAAACCAATCCACTGAGACCAAGCCCTCTGATATTGATACAGGTAAAAACCAATTCACTGAGACCAAGCCCCCTAATATTGATACAGGTAAAAACCAATCCACTGAGACCAAGCCCCCTAATATTGATACAGGTAAAAACCAATCCACTGAGACCAAGCCCTCTGATATTGATACAGGTAAAAACCAATTCACTGAGACCAAGCCCCCTAATATTGACTAGTCAGATATTAGCGTCACTAGATAAAGCGTCTCCTACTGCTCACTACTTGACTACGTGTGTTTATCCCCTGCTTCATTTAGGTCCATAATAGAGGCCGAAGGGTATCACTTCCTGTTTGTTTATTGACATCAGGGAAGTCTTTTTTTTGTGGGGAGGGGGACAGTCGGGGTCTCAACTTACTGCTGAGAGAGAGAATACACGAAGTGCAATTTAGAAATGTGGTTGTGCATCAGACCAGGTCTCTCTCGAAAAATAGATTTCATCTCAATGAGAAAAACCTGTATAAATAAAGGTTAAGTAAAAAAAAAATGTTTTGCCCATGACAGATATTTGTTTCTAGATTGGTAAATTAGTCTAGCGGTCAGCTATCTAAACTTGTAGATGCACGGTCGAATTACCAACCGGGGTGGGGCCCATTGAGCGTCAGTTATCATGTAAAAAAAACTGCAAACATTTGCCTCCATCCTATGGGGGGGGTGTATGGATGTGGGTATGCAGACCCACAAGCCACTGCGGCCCCTCCATGATGAGTTCAATTTGTTTTTGTCCCCCACACCCAGTTACCCATCCCTGATTTACATCCCTTGTTTGTTTGTTCAGAGATGACTGAGGAGGGCCAGAAACGGATGGGCAGTGAGGGATGTAACTTCATCATGCAGCTGGTCAATAACTTCTGGAAGCTCCACGCCCTCAAACCAAAGAACGCTTTCCTGGCCCCAGCCTGTCTGCCAGGTAACCTAACATTGTCTTTCCTGGCCCCAGCCTGTCTGCCAGGTAACCTAACATTGTCTTTCCTGGCCCAGCCTGTCTGCCAGGTAACCTAACATTGTCTTTCCTGGCCCCAGCCTGTCTGCCAGGTAACCTAACATTGTCTTTCCTGGCCCCAGCCTGTCTGCCAGGTAACCTAACATTGTCTTTCCTGGCCCCAGCCTGTCTGCCAGGTAACCTAACATTGTCTTTCCTGGCCCAGCCTGCCTGCCAGGTAACCTAACATTGTCTTTCCTGGCCCAGCCTGTCTGCCAGGTAACCTAACATTGTCTTTCCTGGCCCAGCCTGTCTGCCAGGTAAACTAACATTGTCTTTCCTGGCCCAGCCTGTCTGCCAGGTAACCTAACATTGTCTTTCCTGGCCCAGCCTGTCTGCCAGGTAAACTAACATTGTTTTTCCTGGCCCAGCCTGTCTGCCAGGTAAACTAACATTGTCTTTCCTGGCCCAGCCTGTCTGCCAGGTAACCTAACATTGTCTTTCCTGGCCCAGCCTGTCTGCCAGGTAACCTAACATCGTGTATTGTTCAGTGTGATTATTATTATAATTTTTCAAATTATGTAAAACGTTTGTCCAATAAGAACCCACATTTTTGTTTTTACTTTGGATTGTTGTTGTTTTGCTACAGTGTGCCCTACTTTTTGATCCGCTGTAAGGTTTTCCTGGACATATTTGTGGAGACTCATTTTATGAATCGCCAATCGATCAATCATTTTTTTCTCTCCAGGTCTGACCCACATTGAAGCTACAGTGAACGCATTGGTGGACATCATCCATGGCTACTGCACCTGTGAGCTGGACTACATTAACGTGGCCTCCAAGATCTACATGCAGATGCTGCTGTGCCCCGTACGTTCCTCAGTAATACCAGACTTCTGTACCACTGAGTCTTCAGCATTTAGTCTACTGTAGCCCTGTGAAATGTTTTGTTTTGTTGCAATCGTCATTTAGCTGTGTTGATTCTGGATCGTCATTTTGCTGTGTTGATCCTGGATCGTCATTTAGCTGTGTTGATCCTGGATCGGCATTTTGCTGTGTTGATTCTGGATCGGCATTAAGCTGTGTTGATCCTGGATCGGCATTTTGCTGTGTTGATTCTGGATCGTCATTTTGCTGTGTTGATCCTGGATCATCATTTAGCTGTGTTGATTCTGGATCGTCATTTAGCTGTGTTGATCCTGGATCGTCATTTAGCTGTGTTGATTCTGGATCGTCATTTAGCTGTGTTGATTCTGGATCGTCATTAAGCTGTGTTGATCCTGGATCGTCATTTAGCTGTGTTGATCCTGGATCGTCATTTAGCTGTCTTGGTTGTTGTGGATCTTTTGATCCTGTGTTCAGACTTTACCAACTCGTGTTTTGCTCTTCCTTACCTAGATGATGTAAAAAGGCATTATAAAATACATTTCATTGATTGATTCTGTTCTGTATTCCAGGACACGTCTGTGAGCTTCGCCTGTAAGCAGGCCCTGATCCGAGTGCTCCGACCCAGGAACAAACGCCGTCACCTGACTCTTCCATCTCCCCCTCGCTCCAACACACCCATGGGTAGGTATCCAGTTACCTCCTACCTCTGAATCAGACCAGGGCTCTCCAACCCTGCTATCCTCCTGTAGGTTTTTGCTCCAACCCCATTTTGTAACTAGTCTTTCCCGGTTCCTCCTTCTCTCTCCTCTCTCCCTCCTTCTCTCCCTCCTCCTCCTCTCCTCTCTCCCTCTTCCTCCTCCTCTCCTCTCTCCCTCTTCCTCCTCCTCTCCTCTCTCCCTCTTCCTCCTCCTCTCCTCTCTCCCTCTTCCTCCTCCTCTCCTCTCTCCCTCTTCCTCCTCCTCTCCTCTCTCCCTCTTCCTCCTCCTCTCTCCCTGTTCCTCCTCCTCTCCTCTCTCCCTGTTCCTCCTCCTCTCCTCTCTCCCTGTTCCTCCTCCTCTCTCCCTGTTCCTCCTCCTCTCCTCTCTCCCTGTTCCTCCTCCTCTCCTCTCTCTCCCTGTTCCTCCTCCTCTCCTCTCTCTCCCTGTTCGTCCTCCTCTCCTCTCTACCTGTTCCTCCTCTCCTCTCTTCCTGTTCGTCCTCCTCTCCTCCCTCCCTGTTCGTCCTCCTCTCCTCCCTCCCTGTTCATCCTCCTCTCCTCTCTCCCTGTTCCTCCTCCTCTCCTCTCTCCCTGTTCCTCCTCCTCTCCTCTCTCCCTGTTCCTCCTCCTCTCCTCTCTCCCTGTTCCTCCTCCTCTCCTCTCTCCCTGTTCCTCCTCCTCTCCTCTCTCCCTGTTCCTCCTCCTCTCCTCTCTCCCTGTTCCTCTCCTCTCTCCCTGTTCCTCCTCCTCTTTTCTCTCCCTCCTCCTCTCCTCTCTCCCTGTTCCTCCTCCTCTCCTCTCTCTCCCTGTTCGTCCTCCTCTCCTCTCTCTCCCTGTTCGTCCTCCTCTCCTCTCTCCCTGTTCGTCCTCCTCTCCTCTCTCCCTGTTCCTCCTCCTCTCCTCTCTCCCTGTTCCTCCTCCTCTCCTCTCTCCTCTCTCCCTGTTCCTCCTCCTCTCCTCTCTCCCTGTTCCTCCTCCTCCAGGAGACAAAGACGACGATGATGAGGATGATGTTGATGACAAGATGCAGCCGTCGGGGCTGACGGGAGGAGAGGGGGGCAGTCAGGAGCAGGGTGAGGTCGACCATGGCGACTTTGAGATGGTGGTGAGTCTCTTTGAGATGGTGGTGAGTCTGGTCCAACCGCTAGTGCCCACTCCTCCTACACTCTACCTACACACAATGTAGTGATCTAGTGCCCACTCCTCCTACACTCTACCTACACACAATGTAGTGATCTAGTGCCCACTCCTCCTACACTCTACCTACACACAATGTAGTGATCTAGTGCCCACTCCTCCTACACTCTACCTACACACAATGTAGTGATCTAGTGCCCACTCCTCCTACACTCTACCTACACACAATGTAGTGATCTAGTGCCCACTCCTCCTACACTCACTCCCTACTAGGGGTGTGAACGTTAAAACATTTAAATGAAATTGGAATCCTTAACATTAAGAAAAAATCCCTAACTGAACAACTCGTTTTTTTTCTTCTTAAATGTTTTATCACGGTGCAGTTATCACAAAACTACCACTCAAATGTTTTAGCTACTTTATTAACCGGCCTGTAATGCCCCGTGGAGAGGCTCCAAGGAGGGCAGCAGCTCAAATGTGAGTGCCGAGGGGAACAGGAAGTGGGGAGGGAGAGATAGAAACCAAGGCGACGCTCCCTGGTAGACTAACTTATTGACTAACCCATCTGATTACGTAGTCTCTGTCTTGACTGACCCGGAGGAGCTCGTCAAGCTAGCCAGCTAAAATTAGCTAGGCTAATTGAGACTACATAACTTGAACTGTGCGCTTTCTGCCCTTCCAAATCCTACAGTAAATTACCACAATTCCGTCCTCCATTGATTCGTCTAGATATCTCCTAATAGCTTGCCACAAGGAGGCTCTAGCTCTGATTGGGCCGGTTTGATGACTTGTGATTGGATGACAACAACAAGCTACACGCCCCACTCTTGTGAAAAGCAAGAGTAGCAGCGTAAATGATACCGTGTTCTCTCTCTGAGGGGAAGAGACATGTAGACCCTCTGCGTTGTGAATTCACCTGGATATATATATATACATATATATATATTTTTTTTAATCGTTTAAACAGTAAAAAAAAAATTGTCAATTTGTTGCGTCCCTACTACACACACACACACACACACACACACACACACACACACACACACACACACCACACACACACACAACAGCTAGTGCCCACTCCTGCTCACACACTCCTTACACAACGATCTTCCTCCCATTCCTTCAATTCACACACATGCAAACAGCCCTAATAACAATAACAATAATAATAATAACAATCTAATCTGAGATATGTAGCAGGTTTTTCATTTATTTATAACACACACGCAAAAAATTATAAAAAATCTAAATGTCATTTTCATGGACAAAAATATTGACCCAGTTTGCTTATTGTCTGTCTGTCTCTCCAGTCTGGGTCGATGGTTCTGGACACGGTGGAGAATGGAAACAATAGGAACCCGTCTCCCCTGGAGGCTCTGCTGGCCGGCGCCGAGGGCTTCCCCCCCATGCTGGACATCCCCCCAGACGCAGACGACGAGACCATGGTGGAGCTGGTCATCGCACTGAGTCTCCAGCAGGAGCAGCAAGGTCAATACTCACTAAGACCACACCACCGTGAGAGTCATTCACTTTTAATATTCATATTAACATCAATACTCCAGATAATCATTTTTGTTGTACTCAATCTGGTTTTCCAAATTAATATTTTGGCTGATAAAAGGTTACCTGAAGATAGTTCATCAACAAAGACAATGTATTGTTTTCTGTATGGTTGTGACATGTTAGCATATTTGGCTAATGCTAGCATTACCGTCGGGATCGACGGTGTGTTGATGTTGATCAGTTGTGGCTATGTTGTTACAGGCAGTACTTTGATAGGTCCATGTGTTTGTGTTGTTGTTCCAGCAGCAGGATGTTGATGTTGTTCCAGCAGCAGTGTGTTGATGTTGTTCCAGCAGCAGGATGTTGATGTTGTTCCAGCAGCAGGATGTTGATGTTGTTCCAGCAGCAGGATGTTGTTCCAGCAGCAGGATGTTGTTCCAGCAGCAGGGTGTTGATGTTGTTCCAGCAGCAGTGTGTTGATGTTGTTCCAGCAGCAGGATGTTGATGTTGTTCCAGCAGCAGGATGTTGATGTTGTTCCAGCAGCAGGGTGTTGATGTTGTTCCAGCAGCAGTGTGTTGATGTTGTTCCAGCAGCAGGGTGTTGATGTTGTTCCAGCAGCAGGGTGTTGATGTTGTTCCAGCAGCAGGGTGTTGATGTTGTTCCAGCAGCAGGATGTTGATGTTGATGTTGTTCCAGCAGCAGTGTGTTGATGTTGTTCCAGCAGCAGGATGTTGATGTTGTTCCAGCAGCAGTGTGTTGATGTTGTTCCAGCAGCAGGATGTTGATGTTGTTCCAGCAGCAGTGTGTTGATGTTGTTCCAGCAGCAGGATGTTGATGTTGTTCCAGCAGCAGGATGTTGATGTTGTTCCAGCAGCAGGGTGTTGATGTTGTTCCAGCAGCAGGGTGTTGATGTTGTTCCAGCAGCAGTGTGTTGATGTTGTTCCAGCAGCAGGATGTTGATGTTGTTCCAGCAGCAGGATGTTGATGTTGTTCCAGCAGCAGGATGTTGATGTTGTTCCAGCAGCAGTGTGTTGATGTTGTTCCAGCAGCAGGATGTTGATGTTGTTCCAGCAGCAGGATGTTGATGTTGTTCCAGCAGCAGGGTGTTGATGTTGTTCCAGCAGCAGGGTGTTGATGTTGTTCCAGCAGCAGGGTGTTGATGTTGTTCCAGCAGCAGGGTGTTGATGTTGTTCCAGCAGCAGGATGTTGATGTTGTTCCAGCAGCAGGATGTTGATGTTGTTCCAGCAGCAGGATGTTGATGTTGTTCCAGCAGCAGGGTGTTGATGTTGTTCCAGCAGCAGGATGTTGATGTTGATGTTGTTCCAGCAGCAGTGTGTTGATGTTGTTCCAGCAGCAGGATGTTGATGTTGTTCCAGCAGCAGGATGTTGATGTTGTTCCAGCAGCAGGATGTTGATGTTGTTCCAGCAGCAGGATGTTGATGTTGTTCCAGCAGCAGGATGTTGATGTTGATGTTGTTCCAGCAGCAGTGTGTTGATGTTGTTCCAGCAGCAGGATGTTGATGTTGTTCCAGCAGCAGGATGTTGATGTTGTTCCAGCAGCAGGGTGTTGATGTTGTTCCAGCAGCAGGATGTTGATGTTGTTCCAGCAGCAGTGTGTTGATGTTGTTCCAGCAGCAGGATGTTGATGTTGTTCCAGCAGCAGGGTGTTGATGTTGTTCCAGCAGCAGGATGTTGATGTTGTTCCAGCAGCAGTGTGTTGATGTTGTTCCAGCAGCAGGATGTTGATGTTGTTCCAGCAGCAGGATGTTGTTCCAGCAGCAGTGGGTTGGTGTTGTTCCAGCAGCAGGATGTTGATGTTGTTCCAGCAGCAGGATGTTGATGTTGTTCCAGCAGCAGTGTGTTGTTCCAGCAGCAGTGGGTTGGTGTTGTTCCAGCAGCAGGATGTTGATGTTGTTCCAGCAGCAGGGTGTTGATGTTGTTCCAGCAGCAGGATGTTGATGTTGTTCCAGCAGCAGGATGTTGATGTTGTTCCAGCAGCAGGATGTTCCAGCAGCAGTGTGTTGATGTTGTTCCAGCAGCAGTGTGTTGATGTTGTTCCAGCAGCAGGATGTTGTTCCAGCAGCAGTGTGTTGATGTTGTTCCAGCAGCAGGATGTTGATGTTGTTCCAGCAGCAGGGTGTTGATGTTGTTCCAGCAGCAGGGTGTTGATGTTGTTCCAGCAGCAGGATGTTGATGTTGTTCCAGCAGCAGGATGTTGATGTTGTTCCAGCAGCAGGATGTTGATGTTGTTCCAGCAGCAGGGTGTTGATGTTGTTCCAGCAGCAGGATGTTCCAGCAGCAGTGTGTTGATGTTGTTCCAGCAGCAGGATGTTGATGTTGTTCCAGCAGCAGGATGTTGATGTTCCAGCAGCAGGATGTTGATGTTGTTCCAGCAGCAGGGTGTTGATGTTCCAGCAGCAGGATGTTGATGTTGTTCCAGCAGCAGGGTGTTGATGTTCCAGCAGCAGGATGTTGTTGTTCCAGCAGCAGGATGTTGATGTTGATGTTGTTCCAGCAGCAGGATGTTGATGTTGTTCCAGCAGCAGGATGTTGATGTTGATGTTGTTCCAGCAGCAGGATGTTGATGTTGTTCCAGCAGCAGGATGTTGATGTTGATGTTGTTCCAGCAGCAGGATGTTGATGTTGTTCCAGCAGCAGGATGTTGATGTTGTTCCAGCAGCAGGATGTTGATGTTGATGTTGTTCCAGCAGCAGGATGTTGATGTTGTTCCAGCAGCAGGATGTTGATGTTGATGTTGTTCCAGCAGCAGGATGTTGATGTTGTTCCAGCAGCAGGATGTTGATGTTCCAGCAGCAGGATGTTGATGTTGTTCCAGCAGCAGGGTGTTGTTGTTCCAGCAGCAGGATGTTGATGTTGTTCCAGCAGCAGGGTGTTGATGTTGTTCCAGCAGCAGGATGTTGATGTTGTTCCAGCAGCAGGATGTTGATGTTGTTCCAGCAGCAGGATGTTGATGTTGTTCCAGCAGCAGGATGTTGATGTTGTTCCAGCAGCAGGATGTTGATGTTGTTCCAGCAGCAGGATGTTGATGTTGTTCCAGCAGCAGGGTGTTGATGTTGTTCCAGCAGCAGGATGTTCCAGCAGCAGTGTGTTGATGTTGTTCCAGCAGCAGGATGTTGATGTTGTTCCAGCAGCAGGATGTTGATGTTCCAGCAGCAGGATGTTGATGTTGTTCCAGCAGCAGGGTGTTGATGTTCCAGCAGCAGGATGTTGATGTTGTTCCAGCAGCAGGGTGTTGATGTTCCAGCAGCAGGATGTTGATGTTGTTCCAGCAGCAGGATGTTGATGTTGATGTTGTTCCAGCAGCAGGATGTTGATGTTGTTCCAGCAGCAGGATGTTGTTCCAGCAGCAGGATGTTGTTCCAGCAGCAGGATGTTGTTCCAGCAGCAGTGCCCTGGGTCTCCAGTCTCTGTGTCTGTCAGGCCAGGCTCTGTAGCAGTGAACTGTGTTTGTGTGGAGGTTTAGGTGTGTTGATAATGATGTTGTGGTGTTATTGTATGTTGTCCCAGGCTCCAGCAGCAGTGCCCTGGGTCTCCAGTCTCTGGGTCTGTCGGGCCAGGCTCCCAGCTCCTCCTCACTGGACGCAGGCACCCTGTCTGACACCACCGCATCAGGTAATGAAGCCCATCTACACACAGACCACTGCACACTACACACACACCACTACACACTACACACACACCACTACACACACCACTACACATTACACACTACCACCCTGTCTGACACCACTCTGTCAGGTAATGAAGCCCTTTACACACACGCCTAGAGGAGGGAGGGTGTTTCTCCTGTAACAGCTGTGGTTATGCTTCTAGAGGAGGGAGGGTGTTTCTCCTGTAACAGCTGTGGTTATGTTTCTAGAGGAGGGAGGGTGTTTCTCCTGTAACAGCTGTGGTTATGCTTCTAGAGGAGGGAGGGTGTTTCTCCTGTAACAGCTGTAGTTATGTTTCTAGAGGAGGGAGGGTGTTTCTCCTGTAACAGCTGTAGTTATGTTTCTAGAGGAGGGAGGGTGTTTCTCCTATAACAGCTGTAGTTATGTTTCTAGAGGAGGGAGGGTGTTTCTCCTGTAACAGCTGTGGTTATGTTTCTAGAGGAGGGAGGGTGTTTCTCCTGTAACAGCTGTGGTTATGCTTCTAGAGGAGGGAGGGTGTTTCTCCTGTAACAGCTGTAGTTATGTTTCTAGAGGAGGGAGGGTGTTTCTCCTGTAACAGCTGTGGTTATGTTTCTAGAGGAGGGAGGGTGTTTCTCCTGTAACAGCTGTAGTTATGTTTCTAGAGGAGGGAGGGTGTTTCTCCTGTAACAGCTGTGGTTATGCTTCTAGAGGAGGGAGGGTGTTTCTCCTGTAACAGCTGTGGTTATGTTTCTAGAGGAGGGAGGGTGTTTCTCCTGTAACAGCTATAGTTATGTTTCTAGAGGAGGGAGGGTGTTTCTCCTGTAACAGCTGTGGTTATGTTTCTAGAGGAGGGATGGTGTTTCTCCTGTAACAGTTGTAGTTATGTTTCTAGAGGAGGGAGGGTGTTTCTCCTATAACAGCTGTAGTTATGTTTCTAGAGGAGGGAGGGTGTTTCTCCTGTAACAGCTGTGGTTATGTTTCTAGAGGAGGGATGGTGTTTCTCCTGTAACAGTTGTAGTTATGTTTCTAGAGGAGGGAGGGTGTTTCTCCTATAACAGCTGTAGTTATGTTTCTAGAGGAGGGAGGGTGTTTCTCCTGTAACAGCTGTGGTTATGCTTCTAGAGGAGGGAGGGTGTTTCTCCTATAACAGCTGTGGTTATGCTTCTAGAGGAGGGAGGGTGTTTCTCCTGTAACAGCTGTGGTTATGCTTCTAGAGGAGGGAGGGTGTTTCTCCTGTAACAGCTGTGGTTATGTTTCTAGAGGAGGGAGGGTGTTTCTCCTGTAACAGCTGTAGTTATGTTTCTAGAGGAGGGAGGGTGTTTCTCCTATAACAGCTGTGGTTATGTTTCTAGAGGAGGGAGGGTGTTTCTCCTGTAACAGCTGTAGTTATGTTTCTAGAGGAGGGAGGGTGTTTCTCCTGTAACAGCTGTGGTTATGTTTCTAGAGGAGGGAGGGTGTTTCTCCTGTAACAGCTGTGGTTATGCTTCTAGAGGAGGGAGGGTGTTTCTCCTGTAACAGCGGTGGTTATGCTTCTAGAGGAGGGAGGGTGTTTCTCCTGTAACAGCTGTGGTTATGCTTCCAGCCCCAGCATCAGATGACGAGGGCAGCACGGCCGCCACGGACGGTTCTACGCTACGCACCTCTCCGGCCGAGCACGGGGGCAGCGTGGGATCTGAGAGCGGGGGCTCGGCCATCGACTCAGTGGCAGGAGAACACAGTGGTGAGTAGAAGTAGACTGGTTCTGTATTGACCTCTAGCTTCTAAACACTAAACTACTTGACACTTCTGAATGCATCGTATACTGTAGGTTCAAGCAATATGGTGACCGCTATACATTTACATTTTAGTCATTTAGCAGACGCTCTTTTTCACCTAGTCGGCGCAGGGATCCAATTCGAAATGTTCACCTTTTGTTGCCTTATCGCCTGGAATTAAATGCATTAAAATAGTTAATAGCAATCCTACATTAGCTCAGGTGTAACCAATCACCTTAAAAATCACATACCAGGGTTCTACTAAGCTAACATATGGAATTGTTATAAGATGGTCATACCAAGGATCATTTGGCTATTTGATTTTTTATTTTAGGACCCAATGAAGGTATTAAAAATTTGATGAAACATTGAATTTGGCCTTACTGCTATTAGCCCATAGAAACGCATTGAATAAAAACAGATACTCAAAAAAATAAGTTTGGTTTTAAGTGTTTGTCCTATATCTGAGCGATACAAGAAAGGTCAGGAAATAATTTATATATATATTTATATTTTGAACCCATATTCAACCCCTTTTTTGGGCACTAAACTACTTTTGGGCACTGAAGTACCTCCATACCCCTTCAGATCAGCCTCAATTTGTCGGGGCATGGACTCTAGAAGGTGTCAAGCGTTCCACAGGGATGCTGGCCCATGTTGACTCCAATGCTTCAGACAGTTGTGTGAAGTTGGCTGGATGTCCTTTGTTGATACACACGGTAAACTGTTGAGCGTGGAAAACCCAGCAGCGTTGCAGTTGTTGACACAAACCGGTGTTCCTGGCACCTACTACCATACCCCGTTCAAAGGCACTTAAATCTTTTGTCTTGCCCATTCACCCTCTGCATGGCACACACACAATCCATGTCTCAATTGTCTCATGGCTTGAAAATCCTTCTTTAACCTGTCTCCTCCCCTTCATCTACACTGATTTGAAGTGGATTTAACAGGTGACATCAATAAGGGATCATAGCTTTCACCTGGATTCACCTGGTCAGTCTGTCATGGAAAGAGCAGGTGTTCTTAATGGTAGTATACACTGAGTATACGAAACATTACTTTTTTTAAACTGGTACCGGGCTATCCTCAGACGAGTCTTGTGAGGCTTGTGGGCGTCCTACAGCAAAATAGCCAAGATGTTCGTGAGCGTCTCACCTTTCCATAGAGGGGTCATATTAGTATGTAGTCCAAACTGTTCGGACGCTAAAGACAGAAGTTGGCAGATCGGCGGTACCGACTTCGGACGAGTCCCCCATTTTCAGGATGTCTCCTGGTCTGACAAACACAGCTGTAGCTCTGCAGATGCAGAAGGCCACAATCGGTGGATGCGGTGGATTGAGGTGCCAGCGCATGCAAAAAAATAATAATCTCTTAAACGTTTCTATGAGAATGTATTTATTATGTTAATTGGATTTCCGTTGGGGCGCGGACATGGACTCTAGGGGATTAAGAAGTGGAAGGTGTATGGCACCACCAGGAGACTGCCTAGATCAGGCCGTCCCTTCAAACTGGATGACCGAGCAAGTAGGAGACTGTGTGCATGTGACGACAATATACCAAGCGCTCCACAAATCTGGCATGTATGGTAGGGTGGCCAGAAGGAAGCCATTACTCCAGAAAGCCCACATTGAATCCTGTTTGAAGCATGCAAATAAACACTCTGAGAGATTCTGCAGCCATGTGGCAAAAAGTTTTGTGGTCAGATGAAACAGAAATTGAACTTTTGGGCCTAAATGCTAGGCCGTTACGTTTGGTGCAAACCCAACACGGCACATCACCCAAAGAACACCATCCCTACTGTGAAGCATGGTGGTGGCAGAAACACCATCCCTACTGTGAAGCATGGTGGTGGCAGAAACACCATCCCTACTGTGAAGCATGGTGGTGGCAGCATCACCATCCCTACTGTGAAGCATGGTGGTGGCAGCATCACCATCCCTACTGTGAAGCATGGTGGTGGCAGAAACACCATCCCTACTGTGAAGCATGGTGGTGGCAGCATCACCATCCCTACTGTGAAGCATGGTGGTGGCAGCATCATGTTATGAGGATGTTTTTCATCGTCAGGGGCTGGGGCACTTTATCAGGATAGAAGGGAAAATGAATGGAGCAATGTACTGAAATGTCCTTGCGGAAAACCTGCTGCCCTCTGAAAGAAAACTGAAACTGGGATGGAAGATCGACTTTCAGCATGACAACGACCCGAAGCACACAGCCAAAGCTACAGTGGAGTGGCCCAGTCAAAGCCCCGACCTAAATCCAATAAAAATGTGGCATGACTTGAAGATTGTTGTCCATCAACGCTCCCCAAGGACCTTGAGAGCTTGAAGAGTTTTGTAAAGAAGAATGGTCAAATATTGCCGTATCTAAGTGTGAAACGTTGGTAGAGACTTATCACAACAGACTCACAGCTGTAATTACTGCCAAATGGGCTTCCACCAAGTATTAACTCAAAGGGTGGAGACTTATCCAATTATGATATTTCAGTGTTGTATTTTTTATATACACTGCGTTCGGAAAGTATTCAGACCCCTTGACTTTTTCCACATTTTGTTACGTTACAACCTTATTCTATAATTGATTAAATGTTTTTTTTTCCCCTCAACAATTTACACACAATACCCCATAATGACAAAATATTTTTTTGCAAATGTATTACAAATACAAAACTGAAATGTCACATTTACAAGCATTCAGACCCTTTACTCAGTACTTTGTTGAAGCACCTTTTGCCAGCTTCGCACACCTGTATTTGGGGAGTTTCTCCCATTCTTCTCTGCAGATCCTCTCAAGCTCTGTCAGGTTGGATGGGGAGTGTTCCTGTACAGCTATTTTCAGGCCTCTCCAGAGATGTTCGATCGGGTTCAAGTCCGGGCTCTGGCTGGGTCACTCAAGGACATTCAGAGACTTGTCCCGAAGCCACTCCTGCGTTGTCTTGGCTGTTAGCTTAGGGTCGTTATCCTGTTGGAAGGTGAACCTTCGTCTGAGGTCCTGAGCGCTCTGGAGCAGGTTTTCATCAAGGTTATTTCTGTACCTTGCTCCGTACATTTTTCCCTCGATCCTGACTAGTCTCCCAGTCCCTGCCGCTGAAAAACATCCCCACAGTATGATGCTGCCACCACCATGCTTCACCGTAGGGATGGTGCCAGGTTTCCTCCAGACGTGACGCTTGGCATTCAGGCCAAAGAGTTCAATCTTGGTTTCATCAGACCAGGATCTTGTTTCTCATGGTCTGAGAGTCCTTTAGGTGCCTTTTGGCAAACTCCAAGCGGGCTGTCATGTGCCTTTTACTGAGGAGAGGCTTCCGTCTGCCTCTACCATAAAGGCCTTATTGGTGGAGTGCTGCAGAGATGGTTGTCCTTCTGGAAGGTTCTCCCATCTCCACAGACGAACTCTGGAGCTCTGTCAGAGTGACCATTGGGTTCTTGGTCACCTCCCTGACCAAGGCCCTTCTCCTCCCACGATTGTTCAGTTTGGCCGGGCGGCCAGCTCTAGGAAGAGTCTTGGTGGATCCAAACTTCTTCCATTTAAGAATGATGGAGGCCACTGTGTTCTTGGGGACCTTCAATGCTGCAGAAATGTTTTGGTACCCTTCCCCAGATCTGTCCCTCGACACAATCCTGTCTCTGAGCTCTACGGACAATTCCTTCGACCTCATGGCTTGGTTTTTGCTATGACATGTCAACTGTGGGACCTTATATAAAACAGGTGTGTGCCTTTCCAAATCATGTCCAATCAATTGAATTTACCACAGACTCCAATCAAGTTGTAGAAACATCTCAAGGATGATCAATGGAAACCGGATGCACCTGAGCTCAATTTCGAGTCTCATAGCAAAAGGTCTGATTACTTATGTAAATAAGGCATTTCTGTTTATTTTTTATAAATTTACAAAGAAATCTAAAAACCTGTTTTCGCTTTGTCATTATGAGGTGTTGTGTGTAGATTGATTGAGGATTTTTTATTTATTTAATCCATTTCCGAATGCTGTCCGGGTGGCTGGTTTTAGACGATCCCACAGGTGAAGAAGCCGGACGTGGAGGTCCTGGGCTGGCGTGGTTACACGTGGTGTGAGGCTGGTTGGACGTACTGCCAAATTCTCTAAAACTACGTTGGAGGGGGCTTATGGTAGAAAAGTACATTAATTTCTCTGCCAACAGCTCTGGTGGACGTTCCTGCAGTCAGCATGCCAATTGCACATTCCCTTAAAACTTGAGACATCTGTGGCATTGTGTGACAAAACTGCACATTTTAGAGTGGCCTTTTATTGTCCCCTGCACAAGGTGCACCTGTGTAATGATTATGCTGTTTAATCAGGTTCTTGACATGCCACACCTTTCAGTTGGATGGGATTATCTTGGCAAAGGAGAAATGTTCACAGGGATGTAAACAGATTTGTGCACAAAATTTGAGAAATACGTTTTTTTGTGCATATGTAAAAATTCTGGCGTCTTTTATTTCAGTTCATGAAACATGGGACCAACACTTTATATGTTGCGTTTATATGTATATTTTCCCCCTTTAAAAGTGTGGAGTATGGTGTGTGTAGATCAGTGGGGGGGAAAACTCTGTAGCACTGACACAAAACATTTAGAATAAAGTTGAAGGGGGTGTAGACTTTCTATAGGCGTACTGTAGGTCCATTCCTCCTCATTTCCCACCTAGACCTGGTGGATATTTGTGTGATATCAGATGCGTGGTAACACCATTTCCTCCTGTTCACTCTGTCTCCCCCTAGTGTCAGGCCGCAGCAGTGCGTACGGGGACACAGCAGTGGAGGGCCACCCAGCAGGACCAGGCAGTGTGAGCTCCAGCACAGGGGCCATCAGCACCAACACAGCCCAGCAGGAGTGTGACGGATCGGACGGAGACGGAGAGACCGAGGGGGACGTCCACACCAGCAACAGGTCAGAAACCACACAAAAAAAAACACATAAAAAACAGAAAGCGTGACATCACACAGTAGCAGGGTTCAGTGGTGGTTTTAGTCTAGTTTGTATTCATATGGAGTTTCCCCATTTTTAAAGGGATTATATATATTTTATTTAGGCTTTTATTTATTTGTATTTTACATTATGAAAACGAACTTATACAACAACTTAGACACACACACACACACAAACAAGGACTACATCTCATCTGCCCAGACCCGCCTGCTCACACCTCCTTCCCAGACCCGCCTGCTCACACCTCCTTCCCAGACCCGCCTGCTCACACCTCCTTCCCAGACCTGCCTGCTCACACCTCCTTCCCAGACCCGCCTGCTCACACCTCCTTCCCAGACCTGCCTGCTCACACCTCCTTCCCAGACCCGCCTGCTCACACCTCCATCCCTAGTGTCCGTATGCTCACACCTCCATCCCTAGTGTCCGTATGTTCACACCTCCATCCCTAGTGCCCTTATGTTGACACCTCCATCCCTAGTGCCCGTATGTTCACACCTCCATCCCTAGTGCCCTTATGTTGACACCTCCATCCCTAGTGTCCGTATGTTCACACCTCCATCCCTAGTGTCCGTATGTTCACACCTCCATCCCTAGTGTCCGTATGTTCACACCTCCATCCCTAGTGTCCGTATGTTCACACCTCCATCCCTAGTGTCCGTATGTTCACACCTCCATCCCTAGTGTCCGTATGTTCACACCTCCATCCCTAGTGCCTGTATGTTCACACCTCCATCCCTAGTGCCCGTATGTTGACACCTCCATCCCTAGTGTCCGTATGTTCACACCTCCATCCCTAGTGTCTGTATGTTCACACCTCCATCCCTAGTGCCCGTATGTTCACACCTCCATCCCTAGTGCCCGTATGTTCACACCTCCATCCCTAGTGTCCGTATGTTCACACCTCCATCCCTAGTGTCCGTATGTTCACACCTCCATCCCTAGTGTCTGTATGTTGACACCTCCATCCCTAGTGCCCGTATGTTCACACCTCCATCCCTAGTGTCCGTATGTTCACACCTCCATCCCTAGTGTCCGTATGTTCACACCTCCATCCCTAGTGTCCGTATGTTCACACCTCCATCCCTAGTGTCCGTATGTTCACACCTCCATCCCTAGTGCCCGTATGTTCACACCTCCATCCCTAGTGCCCGTATGTTCACACCTCCATCCCTAGTGTCCGTATGTTCACACCTCCATCCCTAGTGTCTGTATGTTGACACCTCCATCCCTAGTGCCCGTATGTTCACACCTCCATCCCTAGTGTCCGTATGTTCACACCTCCATCCCTAGTGTCCGTATGTTCACACCTCCATCCCTAGTGTCCGTATGTTCACACCTCCATCCCTAGTGTCCGTATGTTCACACCTCCATCCCTAGTTTTATTTTCCCATATTAAAGTCTGTTATGACAGAGTATACTTTTTAAAATAATGTCTTTGGTGGGGTAATTGGTATTACCGAAAATAAATACGAAAACTTTGGCAGCCATGCCATTCTAAAGAGATTTATTCTACCTGTACGATTTATGGGAAGAATATTCCATTTAATTAGATCTGCTTTCCACATGGTTGAGTAATGAATAAAGTTGTCTTTATTTATTTGCCGTTTGATCAAATCAAGCTTTATTTATACAACACATTTCAGACATGGAATGCAACACAATGTGCTTCACAGGAAAAAAATATATAAAAACAATGAAATATTTACTACACAACAAAGTAAAGAGGATTAAAAAACTATATAAACGGAATGACTAAGAAGTAACCTGAGGAAAAGCAGAGCTGAAAAGGTCCACAGTTTCTGCCCCCATCAGGTTCTCTGGCAGGCTACTCCAGAGGCTGGGGGCATAGCAACTAAAGGCTGCCTCTCCATGCCTCTTGGTCCAGGGCTTTGGGATAGTTAAAAGGCCAGTGCCCGAGGACCTGAGGGACCTACTGGGTACATATCTTAAAATCATGTCTGACATGTATTGGGGTGCACAATCATGGTTGACTTAAAAAAAAACAATATAATTAACTCTAAAACTCACTAGCAGCCAGTGCAGAGACCTTAAAACCGGTGTAATGTGTGCTCTCCTTCTGGTCTTGGTCAGTATCCGTGCTGCAGCATTCTGGGTGTTTTGCAGTTGACCAATGCCTTTCTTGGGTAGACCAGACAGGAGAGCATTACAGTAGTCAAGCCTGCTTGTAATAAAAGCATGGATGAGTCTCTCTGTATCAGCCTGAGAGAGAAACGGCCGCACCTTGACAATGTTTGTTGTCACTTATGAAGCATCTTAATAAGATTTTTGGAGTATTCTGAAAATATTATTTGCGAAAGGGGGCATTGAGTTTTCCATATTAGTCAGGTATATCATTAGATCCTCTGCAAATAAGTTTATATTCATGTTTACCAATACTGACACTTGTTACGTTTGTGTCCTGTCAAATTATTTCTGCTAGTGGTTCAATTGCAAGTGCAAACAGGAGGGGGGAGAGAGGACATCCCTGTCTTGTGCCCCTTTTCTAAAACAATTTCATTAGTTCATATATTTGTGTATATTTTTTCTTTAGGACATTTATACACTATTTGTATTACATTTATTATTTCACCTGAAAAGTTGAAAGCTTCCAAAGTTTTGGATAGAAAAGGCAGTTGAAGACAATCGAAAGCCTTTTCGCCACCAACAGCCATTATTGATAAATCTACATCTTGTTTTTTTGCATATTGTGTTATACTAAACCATGTTCTTGAATTTGTTTGTCTTTTTAATAAACCCTGTTTGATTGACATGTATCAAGTCTGGTAAGACTATAAGCTTTGTTATTATTTTGTCAGAATGTATTAAACTTATGGGTCTATAATCAGCGGGGGACTCCAGATTTTCCTGGTTTTAAAATAACTTAAATAACTGTTTGATACATGGTGTGTGTGTGTGTGTTTTGTGAGAGATGGGAGATATTTACCAGGTTTACTTGCGATTTAAGTAGTGTGCTTTATTTTAGTTTTAAGTGATTTTTAAAGGGATAGTGCGATACGTTGTCATACTTACCCATAGTCAATTGAACTCGTGGATTCCATTTTTATGTCTCCGCGTGCAGTTTTAAGGAAGTTAAATAGTGGTTTCGCCAGCCATTGCTAACTAGCATTAGTGCAATAAATGGTAGTCAATAGGTACAGCTCGCAAGTTAGCAATTAGCGCTAACGCTAGTCAGCAACTTCCTTCAAACTGCACATACGGACATGAGTAGAAAAGGGCTTAATTGCCCAAATCTCGCACTGTCCCTTTAAGTGTGGTGTTCCTAGGAAACTGAGCGATTCGCGTTACTTTTCACCGTCGAAGAAGCAGCTAAGGTGATTTTTTTGTTTGCTTCACTGATATCAGTGAATGTATCTATAAATCTGAACCACGCCTATTTTCTCTATGGGAATAGTGTCGTAAGTAGAGTTGTGTTTTGGAGTGTTTTCTGACATCCCTTCCTGCATCTGTTCCAGACTCCACGTGGTGCGCCTGATGCTTCTGGAGCGACTCCTACAACACCTGCCCCAGCTGGACAGTGTAGGAGGGGTCAACGCTATCCCCTACATGCAGGTAAGGCCAATGTAGCCTACTATGTAATTCATGTTTAGTGTCGCTGGAAGTATGCAGCTAGTACCATTTTAAGTAGAATTTTATATGGCGTCTAATTATCCTGTAAGAGAGGGTCATAATTGTCACGACACAAAACATGAAGATGTATTAATGTTCATTGATTTAATTTATTCATTCATTCATTCATTCCTGCAGGTGGTCCTGATGCTGACCTCTGACCTGGCTGGAGAAGACGACAAGGACAAGGGAGCCCTGGACGACCTGCTGGCTCTACTCATCACCGAGCTGGGCATGCATAAGAAGGTACTTACCGTGTGTGTGTGTGTGTGTGTGTGTGTGTGAAGCAGTCAAATCCTTGCTACGTCCTTGTTTCCACAATTCCTCTCAAAACACATTTGAGGAGAGATTCCAGGGTCCCGACCTCCTCCAATGAGCTACGAGAGGAAATGGGTAAACAATGACAAGAAAGAGAGGAGTTGACGGCAAGTAACGTTTTCAGATTGACACACAGCCTTGGCGCATGTGTCCCTTTTTTAAAAAAATGTTCCGTTCTCTCACCCCCATCTTTTTGTATCTCCTTCAGGACGTGTCCAAGAAGAACGAGCGCAGCCCCCTCAACGAGGTCCATCTGGTCATCATGAGACTGCTCTCTGTCTTCATGTCCAGAACCAAGTCTGGATCAAAGTCCTCCTCTGAGGTATGGGCCTTCCTCTCCTTCGATATCTAACCCCCAAAACCAATATCCCATTTTTCCTGTTTTTCTATGTTTACCTGAAGAGAATAGAATATTCAGCCACTCATGGAGGACAATGGAAGTAGATTCAAGAAATGCTTCTTTATTACGTGACACATTTCAGCGTGATGCCTTCATTAGGGTTTTACAGACAGAAAACGGTTTGCACAACTAAAGGATTTCTGCACAAACTGTCAGAAACCGTCTCAGGTAAGCTCATCTGCGTGCTCGTCGTCCTCACCAGGGTCTTGACCTGACTGCAGTTCGGCGTCGTAACCGACTTCAGTGGGCAAATGCTAACCTTCGATGGCCACTGGCACCCTGGAGAAGTGTGCCCTTCACGGATGAATCCTGGTTTCAACTGTACCGGGCAGATGACAGACAGCGTGTATGGCGTCTTATGGGCGAGCAGTTTGCTGATGTTAATGCTATGAACAGAGTGCCCCATGGTGGGGTTATGGTCTGGGCAGGCATAAGCTACGGACAACTAACACAATTGCATTTTATAGATGGCAATTTGAATGCAGAGATACCGTGACGATATCCTGAGGTCCATTGTCGTGCCATTCATCCGCCGCCATCACCTCATGTTTCAGCATGATAATGCATGGACCCATGTCGCAAGGATCTGTACACAATTCCTGGAAGGTGAAAATGTCCCAGTTCTTCCATGGCCTGCATACTCACCAGACATGTCACCCATTGAGCATGTTTGGGATGCTCTGGATCAACGATCATGCTACATGAGGCAAATGGTGGTCACACCAGATACTGACTGGTTTTCTGATCAAAGCCCCTACTTTTTTTTTTTTAAAGGTATCTGTGACCAACAGATGCATATCTGTATTCTCAGTCATGTGAAATCCATAGATTAGGGCCTAATGAATTTATTTCAATTGACTAATTTATTCCTTATATGAACTGTAACTCAGTAAAATCTTTGAAAATGTTGCACGTTGTGTTTATATTGTTGTTCAGTGTGTGGTTGTCCTGATCACATCTGCCCCTCTTCTTCTCCAGTCGTCCTCTCTGATCTCCAACGCCACGGCCACAGCCCTGCTCAGTCAGGGGGCGGTTGACTACTGTCTCCACGTCCTCAAGTCTCTGCTGGAGTTCTGGAAGAGCCAGCAGGGAGAGGAGGAGCCTGTGGCAGCCTCCCAGCTCCTCACACCTCACACCTCCTCGTCTCCTCCGGACATGAGCCCCTTCTTCCTGAGGCAGTACGTCAAGGTAAGAGGAAACCCCCAACCCGGATTTCCAAAAAACGGAATCTTGTCGAGTGCAGCCCCACCGACTGGTTTTGGGAGATCTGGTTTTGCACTGACTTTGTTTCAGCATTTGTGAGGGGATCAGTTGGAGCAAGAATCTCTCATCTTGATCACATAATGAGTAGATATTTGAGATGTAAGGTGATCGGTAGATCAGGGATTCTGCTGCCGTCCAAATGCAATGTAGTCCATCTGTAGCTCAGCTGGTAGAGCACGGCGCTTGTAACGCCAAGGTAGTGGGTTCGAACCCCGGGACCACCCATACACAAAAAAAAATTATGCACGCATGACTGTAAGTAGCTTTGGATAAAAGCGTCTGCTAAATGGCATATTATTATTATTATCAAACACACACAGTGTGTTCCTGTCTGTTCCTGTTCCTGTTCCTGTGTCTGTTCCTGTCTGTTTGTGTTCCTGTGTCTGTTCCTGTGTCTGTTCCTGTGTCTGTTCCTGTGTCTGTTCCTGTGTCTGTTCCTGTGTCTGTTCCTGTGTCTGTTCCTGTCTGTTTGTGTTCCTGTGTCTGTTCCTGTGTCTGTTCCTGTGTTTGTTCCTGTGTCTGTTCCTGTGTCTGTTCCTGTGTCTGTTCCTGTCTGTTCCTGTGTCTGTTCCTGTCTGTTCCTGTGTCTGTTCCTGTGTCTGTTCCTGTGTCTGTTCCTGTGTCTGTTCCTGTGTCTGTTCCTGTCTGTTCCTGTGTCTGTTCCTGTCTGTTCCTGTGTCTGTTCCTGTCTGTTCCTGTCTGCTTCATGTGCTGTCTGTTCTCTCCTGTCTCTCAGGGTCATGCTGGTGATGTGTTTGAGGCCTACTCCCAGCTGCTGACTGAGATGGTTCTGAGACTGCCCTATCAGATCAAGAAGATCGCAGACACCAACCCACGCATCCCGCCTCCCGTCTTCGACCACTCCTGGTTCTACTTCCTGTCTGAGGTACATGACCCTGCCCCCTCTTAACAGTCTGATATGGTTCCCTGGTCTCTGTCGCTCGCGCGTCTAACCCCCGCCTCTACCATCTGTGTTCCCCTATAGTACCTAACCCCCGCCTCTACCATCTGTGTTCCCCTATAGTACCTAACCCCCCCCTTCTACCATCTATGTTCCCCTATAGTACCTAACCCCCCCCTCTACCATCAATGTTCCCCTATAGTACCTAACCCCCGCCTCTACCATCTATGTTCCCCTATAGTACCTAACCCCCCCTCTACCATCTATGTTCCCCTATAGTACCTAACCCCCGCCTCTACCATCTATGTTCCCCTATAGTACCTAACCCCCTTCTACCATCTATGTTCCCCTATAGTACCTAACCCCCGCCTCTACCATCTGTGTTCCCCTATAGTACCTAACCCCCGCCTCTACCATCTATGTTCCCCTATAGTACCTAACCCCCGCCTCTACCATCTATGTTCCCCTGTAGTACCTAACCCCCCCTCTACCATCTATGTTCCCCTATAGTACCTAACCCCCGCCTCTACCATCTGTGTTCCCCTATAGTACCTAACCCCCGCCTCTACCATCTATGTTCCCCTATAGTACCTAACCCCCGCCTCTACCATCTGTGTTCCCCTATAGTACCTAACCCCCCCTCTACCATCTATGTTCCCCTATAGTACCTAACCCCCCTCTACCATCTATGTTCCCCTATAGTACCTAACCCCCCTCTACCATCTATGTTCCCCTATAGTACCTAACCCCCGCCTCTACCATCTATGTTCCCCTATAGTACCTAACCCCCCTCTACCATCTATGTTCCCCTATAGTACCTAACCCCCGCCTCTACCATCTATGTTCCCCTATAGTACCTAACCCCCGCCTCTACCATCTATGTTCCCCTATAGTACCTAACCCCCGCCTCTACCATCTATGTTCCCCTATAGTACCTCATGATTCAGCAGACGCCCTTCGTGAGACGCCAGGTCAGGAAGCTGCTCCTGTTCATCTGTGGTTCTAAGGAGAAGTACCGTCAGCTCCGGGACCTGCACACGCTGGACTCTCACATCCGCGGCATCAAGAAACTTCTGGAGGAACAGGGTATCTTCCTCCGCGCCGGCATCGTCACGGCAACCTCAGGCTCCGCCCTGCAGTACGACACGCTCATTAGTCTGGT
>NC_059221.1:24915674-24998174 GCF_020615455.1 Coregonus clupeaformis | reverse complement strand
AATACAGACCAAGCTATCAATCATCATTACCCTGATATGGCTGAATACAGACCAAGCTATCAATCATCATTACCCTGATATGGCTGAATACAGACCAAGCTATCAATCATCATTACCCTCAATACAGCTGAATACAGACCAAGCTATCAATCATCATTACCCTGATATGGCTGAATACAGACCAAGCTATCAATCATCATTACCCTGATATGGCTGAATACAGACCAAGCTATCAATCATCATTACCCTCAATACAGCTGAATACAGACCAAGCTATCGATCATCATTACCCTCAATACAGCTGAATACAGACCAAGCTATCAATCATCATGACCCTCAATACAGCTGAATATAGACCAAGCTATCAATCATCATTACCCTGATATGGCTGAATACAGACCAAGCTATCAATCATCATTACCCTCAATACAGCTGAATACAGACCAAGCTATCAATCATCATTACCCTCAATACAGCTGAATACAGACCAAGCTATCAATCATCATTACCCTGATATGGCTGAATACAGACCAAGCTATCAATCATCATTACCCTGATATGGCTGAATACAGACCAAGCTATCAATCATCATTACCCTCAATACAGCTGAATACAGACCAAGCTATCAATCATCATTACCCTGATACGGCTGAATACAGACCAAGCTATCAATCATCATTACCCTGATATGGCTGAATACAGACCAAGCTATCAATCATCATTACCCTCAATGCAGCTGAATACAGACCAAGCTATCAATCATCATTACCCTGATATGGCTGAATACAGACCAAGCTATCAATCATCATTACCCTGATATGGCTGAATACAGACCAAGCTATCAATCATCATTACCCTCAATACAGCTGAATACAGACCAAGCTATCGATCATCATTACCCTCAATACAGCTGAATATAGACCAAGCTATCGATCGTCATTACCCTCAATACAGCTGAATACAGACCAAGCTATCGATCATCATTACCCTCAATACAGCTGAATACAGACCAAGCTATCGATCATCATTACCCTCAATACAGCTGAATATAGACCAAGCTATCAATCATCATTACCCTGATATGGCTGAATACAGACCAAGCTATCAATCATCATTACCCTCAATACAGCTGAATACAGACCAAGCTATCAATCATCATTACCCTCAATACAGCTGAATATAGACCAAGCTATCAATCATCATTACCCTCAATACAGCTGAATACAGACCAAGCTATCAATCATCATTACCCTGATATGGCTGAATACAGACCAAGCTATCAATCATCATTACCCTGATATGGCTGAATACAGACCAAGCTATCAATCATCATTACCCTGATATGGCTGAATACAGACCAAGCTATCGATCATCATTACCCTGATATGGCTGAATACAGACCAAGCTATCGATCATCATTACCCTGATATGGCTGAATACAGACCAAGCTATCGATCATCATTACCCTCAATACAGCTGAATACAGACCAAGCTATCGATCATCATTATCTATAGGTTTCCCTTGCAAAATAGGTTTTATCTCAAGGAGACTAGCCTGTTTAAATAAACTTTACATTAAATATATCAAACCAGTTTTAACAGCTGATTATCTTAAGGGTTTGTTATTGATTGAAATACTAACCATGTGTCTTGTTCCTTCGTCTGTCTGTTTACGCTGCAGTACCCTGTCTGGCCTGGTGGAGTTTGATGGTTTCTACCTGGAGAGTGATCCCTGTCTCGTCTGCAACAACCCCGAAGTGCCCTTCTCTGTAAGGACAGCCTAACGCTGCTTCCCAATTCTTTGCAAGTGTACACTTGCACACTACCCCTTTTTTTAAAGGAATGGACTGGTGTAAGTAATGTGGTGGAAGCTCCGTCCAGCCTCGCTTGCACCAATCCAATACGTTTAAATGCCTGAGAGTGAGCGATCGAGTGCACACTTCTGGGTGAAGCGTAGAGAGTCTAAACCACTTTGTGTGTTAATTCCAGTGATAGGGAAGGCACTCATACAGTCTTCTCTCTCCCTCTGTCTGTCTGTCTTCAGAACATCAAGCTGTCGTCCATCAAGGTGGACACTAGGTACACCACCACACAGCAGGTGGTCAAGCTGATCAGCAGTCACACCATCGGTAAGGTGACGGTCAAGATAGGAGACCTGAAGAGGACCAAGATGGTCCGAACCATCAACCTCTACTACAACAACAGGACCGTGCAGGCCATCGTAGAGCTGAAGAACAAGTGAGTTTTAATAACGTGAACGCAGTCAGTTTGCTGGCCCGGTCCCGGCTTCTTTTCCCAGTTCTTTAAATGTACCTCTGTCTGCCTCTACCCAGACCTGCCCGTTGGCACAAGGCCAAGAAGGTCCAGCTGACTCCGGGTCAGACGGAGGTCAAGATCGACCTGCCACTGCCTATCGTAGCGTCCAACCTCATGATCGAGTTCTCCGACTTCTACGAGAACTACCAGGCCTCCAGCGAGACGCTCCAGTGCCCGCGCTGCTCTGCATCCGTGCCCGCCAATCCTGGCGTCTGTGGCAACTGTGGAGAAAACGTTTACCAGTGCCACAAGTGCAGGTAGCTAACCAGAAGACTTGAGGCCATCGATTCCTGAAATATTACATTTTTTAAATATTATGGCTTATTTGAATAGGGGCAGATCAGAATTTTAAAATCATTGCAATGTCCTTACTGTATATATTTATTTTTTTAGCTTGATTAGTCTGATCGGGTATACACTTTTAAGGTCTTCAAGTGGGACGCCTAGTTTTTGTGTAGTTTGGTCTTGGTGTTTTTGATGCTGACATCTTCCTCATCTTCCTCCTCCTCCTCCAGGTCCATTAATTATGATGAGAAGGACCCGTTCCTGTGTAACGCCTGTGGTTTCTGTAAATACGCCCGCTTTGACGTCATGTTGTACACCAAGCCCTGCTGTGCTGTGGACCCTATAGAGACAGAGGAGGACCGGAAGAAGGTGAAGACATTTGTTTTATTTGACTTTCAGAAACTACTTTCAGACTTTCTCAAACTATTTTTTTCAACCCGAACCCAACCTGCATTTTTTTTGTTAATCGCCTGATTTTCTGTTGTCCTGGTCACATCTCTGTTGTCCTGGTCACATCTCTGTTGTCCTGGTCACATCTCTGTTGTCCTGGTCTCATCCCTCTGTTGTCCTGGTCTCATCCCTCTGTTGTCCTGGTCTCATCCCTCTGTTGTCCTGGTCTCATCCCTCTGTTGTCCTGGTCTCATCCATCTGTTGTCCTGGTCTCATCCCTCTGTTGTCCTGGTCTCATCCCTCTGTTGTCCTGGTCTCATCCCTCTGTTGTCCTGGTCACATCCCTCTGTTGTCCTGGTCTCATCCCTCTGTTGTCCTGGTCTCATCCCTCTGTTGTCCTGGTCTCATCCCTCTGTTGTCCTGGTCTCATCCCTCTGTTGTCCTGGTCTCATCTCTGTTGTCCTGGTCACATCTCTGTTGTCCTGGTCTCATCTCTCTGTTGTCCTGGTCACATCTCTCTGTTGTCCTGGTCACATCTCTGTTGTCCTGGTCTCATCCCTCTGTTGTCCTGGTCTCATCCCTCTGTTGTCCTGGTCACATCTCTGTTGTCCTGGTCTCATCTCTGTTGTCCTGGTCTCATCCCTCTGTTGTCCTGGTCTCATCCCTCTGTTGTCCTGGTCTCATCCCTCTGTTGTCCTGGTCTCATCCCTCTGTTGTCCTGGTCTCATCCCTCTGTTGTCCTGGTCTCATCTCTCTGTTGTCCTGGTCTCATCCCTCTGTTGTCCTGGTCTCATCCCTCTGTTGTCCTGGTCTCATCCCTCTTGTCCTGGTCTCATCCCTCTGTTGTCCTGGTCTCATCCCTCTGTTGTCCTGGTCTCATCTCTCTGTTGTCCTGGTCTCATCTCTCTGTTGTCCTGGTCACATCTCTGTTGTCCTGGTCTCATCCCTCTGTTGTCCTGGTCACATCTCTGTTGTCCTGGTCTCATCCCTCTGTTGTCCTGGTCTCATCCCTCTGTTGTCCTGGTCTCATCCCTCTGTTGTCCTGGTCTCATCTCTGTTGTCCTGGTCTCATCTCTCTGTTGTCCTGGTCTCATCTCTGTTGTCCTGGTCTCATCTCTGTTGTCCTGGTCTCATCTCTCTGTTGTCCTGGTCTCATCTCTCTGTTGTCCTGGTCACATCTCTGTTGTCCTGGTCTCATCCCTCTGTTGTCCTGGTCTCATCTCTCTGTTGTCCTGGTCTCATCTCTGTTGTCCTGGTCTCATCCCTCTGTTGTCCTGGTCACATCTCTGTTGTCCTGGTCTCATCTCTGTTGTCCTGGTCTCATCCCTCTGTTGTCCTGGTCTCATCCCTCTGTTGTCCTGGTCTCATCCCTCTGTTGTCCTGGTCTCATCCCTCTGTTGTCCTGGTCTCATCTCTCTGTTGTCCTGGTCTCATCTCTCTGTTGTCCTGGTCTCATCTCTCTGTTGTCCTGGTCTCATCTCTCTGTTGTCCTGGTCTCATCTCTCTGTTGTCCTGGTCTCATCCCTCTGTTGTCCTGGTCTCATCTCATCTCTGTTGTCCTGGTCTCATCCCTCTGTTGTCCTGGTCACATCTATGTTGTCCTGGTCTCATCCCTCTGTTGTCCTGGTCACATCCCTCTGTTGTCCTGGTCTCATCCCTCTGTTGTCCTGGTCACATCCCTCTGTTGTCCTGGTCTCATCCCTCTTGTCCTGGTCTCATCCCTCTGTTGTCCTGGTCACATCCCTCTGTTGTCCTGGTCTCATCCCTCTGTTGTCCTCGTCTCATCTCTCTGTTGTCCTGGTCTCATCCCTCTTGTCCTGGTCTCATCCCTCTGTTGTCCTGGTCACATCCCTCTGTTGTCCTGGTCTCATCCCTCTGTTGTCCTGGTCTCATCCCTCTGTTGTCCTGGTCACATCCCTCTGTTGTCCTGGTCTCATCCCTCTGTTGTCCTGGTCTCATCCCTCTGTTGTCCTGGTCACATCCCTCTGTTGTCCTGGTCTCATCCCTCTGTTGTCCTGGTCACATCCCTGTGTATCTACTGTTACTGCTCTAACAAGAAACATACAACCATCCTTCCCACTTCAACTGGTTGAAAACAAAACAAAAGCCTGACTGCTGTTTGTGTTGTCTGTGTAGGCGGTGACCAACATCAACGCGCTGCTGGACAAGGCTGACCGGGTGTACCACCAGCTAATGGGACACAGACCCCAGCTGGAGAGTCTGCTGTCAAAGGTCAACGAGGCCGCACCTGAGAAACCACAGGTCAGATGCTGCCCTCCGGTACAGCATCTTCATCCGACTCACACCTTTTAGTACTTTAGCAAACACTCTTACCCAGAGTGCATTTCACTTGAGTAGGTCAAACCATTGCAAGTGAAACCTTAAAAATACCCTATCAGATGTATGACGTTGTTCCATAGGGTCTGTTCTGTATTTATCATAAAGTAAAAACATTATGAAGAATTGAGCTGTTTTACTGGAAGTGGTGAACTAGTATCTGATGTTTGACGCTGTTGTCGTGCCCCTATAGGATGATTCTGGAGCAGGGGCGGGGCTCGGAGCGTCCTCGGCCAATGTGAACAGGTACATCCAACAGCTGGCCCAGGAGTACAGCGGAGACTGTAAGACGTCCTTCGACGAGCTCTCCAAGATCATACAGGTGAGAGACAGGGGGACGTGATGAGCACAAATTAAATCCTGTACTTCCTAGTTTACTTCCTGGTTATGGGTACACTCAATATGGCCGCCGGTTCACCCATCACAGAACATTGACTTGAATGGGGATGCCTCGTTTAGTAATTCTCTTTATATGGAGCTTAACAGCTGTTCAAACAGCAGGTCCTACATTTAAGTATGATTTAGAGGGTTATCATTCCTAATCCCCTTTCCCCCCACTTCCCCCTCCAGAAAGTCCTGGCGTCCCGTAAAGAACTGCTAGAGTACGACCTGCAGCAGCGTGAAGCCGCCACCAAGTCCTCTCGCTCCAGCTCCCATCAGCCTACCTTCACAGCCAGCCAGTACAGAGCCCTCTCTGTGCTAGGTACACACATACACGCATACACACACAGTATATGTGTCATTTAGCAGAAGCTCTTATCCAGAGCGATTTACATGAGCAATTAGGGTTAAGTATTGAGAGCATAGTTTTTTTCTTATAGATGGACTAACATCAAACTTTTATCTGTCTTATCTAGGCTGCGGACACACCTCCTCCAACAAGTGTTACGGCTGTGCCTCGGCCGTGACGGGTCATTGTATCACCCTGTTGAGGGCCCTGGCCACCAACCCAGCCCTCCGGCAGATCCTGGGGCTCCAGGGGCTCATCCGAGAGCTGTTTGAGTACAACCTGAGGAGAGGCACCGCTGCCATGAGGGAGGAGGTCAGACAACTGGTCTGCCTGCTCACCAGGTACAGCGGTTGTTTGTGCTCTCATAGTGTTTATCGTGCCGAGCTAAACGCCTATGTGTTTGCTTGAAAAGCCAACCAATCTTCTGTTACAAACATATACGGTGCGTTCGGAAAGTATTCAGACCCCTTCCCTTTTATCCACATTGTGTTACGTTACAGCCTTATTCTAAAATGGATTAAATAAAACAGTTTCCTCATCAATCTGCACACAATACCCCATAATGACAAAGCGAAAAACAGGTTTTTATAAATTTTTGCAAATGTATTAAATATAAAAAACAGATACCTTATTTATGTAATTATTCAATCCCTTTGCTATGAGACTCAAAATTGAGCTCAGTTGCATCCTGTTTCCATTGATCATCCTTGAGATGTTTCTACAACTTGATTGGAGTCCACCTGTGGTAAGTTCAATTGATTGGACATGATTTGGAAAGGCACACACCTGTCTATATAAGGTCCCACAGTTGACAGTGCATGTCAGAGCAAAAACCAAACCATGAGGTCGAAGGAATTGTCCATAGAGCTCAGAGACAGGATTGTGTCAAAGCACAGATCTGGGGAGGTGACCAAGAACCCGATGGTCACTCTGACAGAGCTCCAGAGTTCCTCTGTGGAGATGGGAGAACCTTCCAGAAGGACAACCATCTCTGCAGCACTCCACCAATCAGACCTTTATGGTAGAGTGGCCAGACGGAAGCCATTTCTCAATAAAAGGCACATGACAGCCCGCTTGGAGTTTGCCAAAAGGCACATAAAGGACTCTGACCATGAGAAGCAAGATTCTCTGGTCTGATGAATCCAAGATTGAACTCTTTGGCCTGAATGCCAAGCGTCACGCCTGGAGGAAACCTGGCACCATCCCTACGGTGAAGCATGGTGGTGGCAGCATCATGCTGTGGGGATGTTTTTCTGCGGCAGGGACTGGGAGACTAGTCAGGATCGAGGGAAAGATGAACGGAGCAAAGTACAGAGAGATCCTTGATGAAAACCTGCTCCAGAGCGCTCAGGACCTCAGACTGGGGCAAAGGTTCACCTTCCAACAGGACAACAACCCTAAGCACACAGCCAAGACAACGCAGGAGAGGCTTCGGGACAAGTCTCTGGATGTCCTTGAGTGGCCCAGCCAGAGCCCGAACTTGAACCCGATCTAACATCTCTGGAGAGACCTGAAAATAGCTGTGCAGCGACGCTCCCCATCCAACCTGACAGAGCTTGAGAGGATCTGCAGAGAAGAATGGGAGAAACTCCCCAAATACAGGTGTGCCAAGCTTGTAGCGTCATACCCAAGAAGACTCAAGGCTGTAATCGCTGCCAAAGGTGCTTCAACAAAGTACTGAGTAAAGGGTCTGAATACTTATGTAAATGTGATATTTACGTTTTTTAGTTTTAATACATTTGCAAACATTTTAAAAACCTGTTTTTGCCTAGTCATTATGGGGTATTGTGTGTAGATTGATGAGGGGGAAAAAAACAATCTAATCCATTTTAGAATAAGGCTGTAACGTAACAAAATGTGGAAAAAGTCAAGGGGTCTGAATACTTTCCGAATGCACTGCATATTAGAGTGAGCTGTGTCAAGAATCCAGTAAATAAATAAATATGCGGCGTTTATAAAGTGTAACAAAAAATGCAGTAATATAAATATTAGAATGAGCTATGTCGAGAATACAATATTTAAATACACAGTGTGAAACGGGAAGTGTCCAGTGGTTTAATGTCTCTAACGGTGCCATTATTTTTGACCAAGTTACCCATGGCCTCTAGTTTGAGTGTGCCAAATTAGAGAAAAAGTGACCAATCTATGCTTGAGTTATTTGACCATGTCATTGAACCTTCGCTGTGAACCCCTAAATATAAGTGTACATATGCCCAACCGAGTACTAAATCCTACAAGACTGTGTTGGCCCTCTGAGCTGAAGCCTAGGCATTCCATTTCACACATACACCGTGAGTAAACCCATTCTCATCTGTGTCTCCATCTCCCTGTGCAGAGACCAGCCAGACGCCACTCAGCAGATGAATGACCTGATCATCCACAAGGTGTCCGCTGCTCTGAAGGGCCACTGGGCCAACCCTGACCTGGTGTCCAGTCTGCAGTATGAGTTGCTGCTGCTCACCGACTCCATCTCCAAGGAGGGGGGCTGCTGGGAGCTACGACTGCGATGCGGTGAGGGATTTTACCTCCTCTTCTCTCTCTCTCTCCTCTCATCCCTTTTTCCCCTTTAATAATCTCATGAATAATCCCCATCTCTCTCTGTGTCTATAGCCCTGAATCTGTTCCTGATGGCCGTGAACATCAACACTCCTGTAGTGGTGGAGAACATTACTCTGATGTGTCTCAGGATCCTACAGAAACTCATCAAGCCCCCTGCCCCCACCTCCAAGAAGAACAAGGTACAGTACTACACCGCATAGCGCCAGTCAGTCAGGTCATGCTTGCCTCGCAACGGCTTGGTGCGCGTTTGAGATCGACTGAATGACCGGTGTACAAATGTGTAATGAGAGTCGTTTAGGATGCAAGGTGATTTGCACAGTGACTATGTTAGAGTCCCTTAGGAAACGTTGGGGTGTTTCTGTGTTTCCAGGATTCTGCTGTGGAGTCTCTGACTACAGTGAAGCCCTACTGCAATGAGATCCATGCTCAGACCCAACTCTGGCTTAAAAAGGACCCCAAAGCATCTTACGAAGCCTGGAAAAAGTGCCTTCCAGCAAGATGTAAGAGGATGAGATTTCTGCGATCACTTAAAGAAATATATATTTGATATGTATACAGAAGAACAGTAGTGTTATTGCTGAAGCAAGTTATAATGGCACTTGGAGGAACTCTCCTTTTAAGGGTATGCAAACTCTCCCTTTAAGGGTATGCAAACTCTCCCTTTAAGGGTATGCAAACTCTCCCTTTAAGGGTATGCAAACTCTCCCTTTAAGGGTATGCAAACTCTCCCTTTAAGGGTATGCAAACTCTCCCTTTAAGGGTATGCAAACTCTCCCTTTTAACAGTGTGTATGTCCCTTTTTCTGTCCACCAGGCCAAGAGACGGTATCTAAGCCCCAGAACAAGGCTGAGGTGCGCAGACACTACCTGATGGAGAAGTGTGTGTGGAAGTGGAAACAGTTCACGAGGTCACGCTCAGAGGGCCTGTTCCCCAGGCTGCTCAAACTGGGACACAACAACTGGCTCAGACAGGTAGGGACACTCCCCTGCTCTGTAGGGACACTCCCCTGCTCTGTAGGGACACTCCCCTGCTCTGTAGGGACACCCCCTGCTCTGTAGGGACACTCCCCTGCTCTGTAGGGACACTCCCCTGCTCTGTAGGGACACTCCCCTGCTCTAGTAGGGACACCCCCTGCTCTGTAGGGGACACTCCCCCTGCTCTGTAGGACACTCCCCTGCTCTGTAAGGACACTCCCCTGCTCTGTAGGGACACTCCCCTGCTCTGTAGGGACACTCCCCTGCTCTGTAGGGACACTCCCCTGCTCTGTAGGGACACCCCCCTGCTCTGTAGGGACACTCCCCTGCTCTTACATGTTGTTACTCCATTCAAGCTTTTAGGTAGGGACACTTCGTTCCTGGTACTGTTTGGTATGGTACATACAGTGCCTTCTGTAAGTATTCAGACCCCTTCACTTTTACCACATTTTGTTACGTTACAGCCTTATTCTAAAGTTGATTAAATAAAACTACACACAAAATACCCCATAATTACAAAGCAAAAACAGGTTTTTCGAAATTTTTGCAAATGTATAAAATAAAAACATACCTTATTTACATAAGTAAATTTAGCTCAGGGGTATCCTGTTTCCATTGATCATCCTTGAGATGTTTCTACCACGTGATTGGAGTCCACCTGTGGTAAATTCAATTGATTGCACACACCTGTCTATATAAGGTCCGACAGTTGACACCAAGACTCTTCCCTAAGAGCTGTGCCCGCGCCAAACTGAGCAATCGGGGAGAAGGGCCTTGGTCAGGGAGGTGACCAAGAACCCAATGGTCACTCTGACAGAGCTCCCAGAGTTCTCTGTGGAGATGGGAGAACCTTCCAGAAGGACAACCATCTCTGCAGCACTCCACCAATCAGGCCTTTATGGTAGAGTGGCCAGACGGAAGCCACTCCTCAGTAAAAGGCACATGACAGCCCGCTTGGGAGTTTGCCAAAAGACACCTAAAGACTCTCAGACCATGAGAAGCAAGATTCTCTGGTCTGATGAAACTAAGATTGGAACTCTTTGGCCTGGAATGCCGGCGTCACAACTGGAGGAAACCTGGCACTATCCCTCACGGTGAAGCATGGTGGTGGCAGCATCATACTGTGGGGATGTTTTCTTCAGCAGCAGGGACTGGGAGACTAGTCAGGATAAAGGGAAAGATGAGACGGAGCAAAGTACAGAGAGATCCTTGAAGAAAACCTGCTCCCAGAGCACTCAGGACTCAGACTGGGGCAAAGGTTCACCTTCCAACAGGACAACGACCCTAAGCACACAGCCAAGACAACGCAGGAGTGGCTTCTGGACAAGTCTCTCAATGTTCTTGAGTGGCCCAGCCAGAGCCTGGACTTGAACCCGATCTAACATCTCTGGAGAGATCTGAAAATAGCTGTGCAGCGACGCTCCCCATCCAACCTGACAGAGCTTGAGAGGATCTGCAGAGAAGAATGGGAGAAACTCCCCAAATACAGGTGTGCCAAGCTTGTAGCGTCATACCCAAAAATACTTGAGGCTGTAATCGCTGCCAAAGATGCTTCAACAAAGTACTGAATAAAGGGTCTGAATACTTACGTAAATGTGATATTTCCGGGGTTTTTTTCCCCATATACAGGTAAAAGTCAGTAAATTAGAATATTTTGAAAAACTTGATTTATTTCAGTAATTGCATTCAAAAGGTGTAACTTGTACATTATATTTATTCATTGCACACAGACTGATGCATTCAAATGTTTATTTCATTTAATTTTGATGATTTAAAGTGGCAACAAATGAAAATCCAAAATTCACGTGTGTCACAAAATTAGAATATTGTGTAAGGGTTACATTTTAAAGACACCTGGTGCCACAAAACTAATCAGCTGATTAACTCAAAACACCTGCAAAAGGGCTTTAAATGGTCTCTCAGTCCAGTTCTGAAGCCTACACAAACATGGGGAAGACTTCAGATTTGACAGCTGTCCCGGAAAGGCGACCATCGACACATTGCACAAGGAGGAAGACACAAAGGTTATTGCAGAAGAGGCTGGCTGTTCCTCTCAGAGCTCTGTGTCCAAACACATTAATAGAGAGGCAAAGGGAAGGAAAAACTGTGGTCAGAAAAAAAGTGTTCAAAGCGATAGGGATCACCGCGCCTAGTCAAGATTGTGAAAAAAAACCATTCAAAAAATGTGGGGGAGATTCTACAAGGAGTGGACAGCTGCTGGAGTCAGGGGCTTCAAGATCCACCACCAAGAGACGCCTTGAAGACATGGGTTTCAACTGCCGCATACCTCGTGTCAAGCCACTGTTGACCAAGAAACAGCGCAGCGCGCTCACCTGGGCTAAGGAAAAGAGCTGGACTGCTGCTGAGTGGTCTAAATAGTGTTTTCTGTACCAAGCAAATTTTGCATTTCCTTTGGAAATCGAGGTCCCAGAGTCTGGAGGAAGACAGAGAGAGGCATAGGATCCACGTTGCCCGAAGTCTAGTGTAAAGTTTCCACCATCAGTGATGGTTTGGGTGCCATGTCATCTGCTGGTGTCGGTCCTCTGTTTCCTGAGATCCAGGGTCAACGCAGCCGTCTACCAGCAAGTTTTAGAGCACTTCATGCTTCCTGCTGCTGACCTGCTCTATGGAGATGGAGATTTCAGGTTCCAACAGAACTTGGCGCCTGCACACAGCGCAAAAATCTACCCCGTGCCTGGTTTACGGACCATGGTATTTCCTGTTCTAAATTGGCCAGCCAACTCCCCTGACCTTAGCCCATAGAAAATCTGTGGGTGTTGTAAAGGAAGATGCAGAATGCCAGACCCAACAACGCAGAAGAGTTGAAGGCCACTATCAGAGCAACCTGGGCTCTCATAACACCTGAGCAGTGCCAGAAACTCATCGCACTCATGCCACGCGCATTAATGCAGTAATTGAGGCAAAAGGAGCTCAACCAAGTATTGAGTATTGTACATGCTCATATTTTTCATTTTCATACCCTTTTCAGTTGGCCAACATTTCTAAAAATCCCTTTTTTGTATTAGGCCTTAAGTAATATTCTAATTTTGTGACTCTACGGAATTTTGGATTTTCATTTGTTGCCACTTCAAATCATCAAAATTAAATGAAATAAACATTTGAATGCATCTAGTCTATGTCAATGAATAAATATAATGTACAAGTTACACCTTTTGAATGCAATTACTGAAATAAATCAAGTTTTTCAAAATATTCTAATTTACTGACTTTTACCTGTATATTTGCAAAATTTTAAAAACCTGTTTTTGCTTAGTCATTATGGGGTATTGTGTGTGATTGAGGAGAGAAAAAAACAATGTAATCAATTTTAGAATAAGGCTGTAACGTTACAAAATGTGGAAAAAGTCAAGGGGGCCTGACTACTTTCGAAGCACTGTACCACACCATTCAGCTTGTAGGTAGGGACACTCCATTTCTGGTACTGTTTGGTATGGTTCATACCATTTAAACTTTTAGTTAGGGACACGCCGTTCCCTAGTAGGTATGGGTACAACCATTCAGATTTTTAAATGAATGGAAAGGTTTGGCAACCCGGGCCTCCAGAATGATTAAATTAGACCATTCAATGAGACACTGCATCTCCCCACATGGGCCTGAGGTTTATGTAGCTGGGTCTACACAACAGATGGGGTGGGGGGCACGGACTCATCTCACTTTTTTTTTTTTAGCATTTTTCACTTCCATGCTATAATTTCTAAGGCTGTAATCTCCTCTGTCTCCCAGGTGCTGTTCACCCCAGCCACCCAGGCAGCGAGGCAGGCAGCCTGCACCATCGTTGAGGCCCTCACCTCCATCCCAAGCCGCAAGCAGCAGGTGCTGGACCTGCTCACCAGGTAAGGGGGCCTCTTCGAGTTGAGAAAGGTATCACTGTTAAAGAGAAACTTCACCGGTAGATCCTATTTGGGGTGTTTTTTTTCCCAGTGTCCCTACATTAATTATGAGATATGGGAGAAGCTAGGTGCGGGACACCGAATCCCCTTGCCTGCGTGTTTATTTGAGGCCATTTGAGTAATTTGAAGAGGAACAACAATCTCCTCTTGTATTAAAGTCACTCCGAACACCTAACTGTACCCCCCAAACACACCATATATAGTATTTATTATAATATTAGTACTATATTTTTCTTGTACTGCATATATCTCATGCATTGCCATACTTGTTCCTGCATACTGCTGTGTAAACTGCGTACATTGACAGACTAATCTACTGTTTTTTATTGAAACACGTTTACCTGCCAAGGAAGTTGAAATGATGTGCCGTCGGCCTGCGTCATTTGGTTTCAGCAGTTAGATTGTAGCTAATTACTTCCAAATACATTTCATGAGTATCACGATGAATCGATCCAGATGTCAACACTTTTATTGGTTTCTGATGCAGCTGGAATCATTTAGTCACTTGTCAGTACACTTGTGATGTAAAACTTCTCACCATTATATACATATGTACAAGAGATGGCAATATCTATACCACAATGCAGTTGTGAGCATACTAGATTATACTACAACATCAGTCTGACTGAATATGGGGAATCTTTTGAGTCAGAAAAGGATGTTCATATGATAGGGACACCAAACATAACTGGGAAGTGATCTGAGGATTTGTCATCTCATTTATGTGTTTGAATTAGTATCTGTCAGTTAAGTTGGATGGTTAACACGGCGTATTATAAATGTTGGTAGCTGGGACAGACGTAAACTGTCGGGAAATAATGCCACCTACCTTTACAAGGTAGTTTTTTGTATTGCTTGCTTTGTATGTTGGGATAATATCCCGACTTATATGTCAAACAGCTTTTCTAACACGTTTTGTCTGTCCCTCAGTTACCTGGATGAGTTGAGCATCGCGGGGGAATGTGCAGCAGAGTATCTTGGTCTGTACCAGAAGCTCATCAAGCCTCCTCAGTGGAAGGTGTACCTGGCCGCCCGAGGAGTCCTGCCCTACATCGGCAACCTCATCACCAAGGAAATAGCCAACCTGTTGTCTCTGGAGGAGGCCACTCTCAGCACAGACCTGCAGCAGGGATACGCCCTCAAGAGCTTGACTGGTATGTAGCCTGTCACCTTTCATTCACCATAAACTAAGGCACTTGCATTAACTGGTCTTTATAGGGATAGTTTACTCCAATAGAAAATGGACATGATTTTTCAACTTACACTACATGACCAAAAGTATGTGGACACCTGCTCGTCGAACATTTCATTCCAAAATCATGGGCATTAATATGGAGTTGGTCCCCCCTTTGCTGCTATAACAGCCTCCACTCTTCTGGGAAGGCTTTCCACTAGATGTTGGAACATTGCTGCGGGGACTTGCTTCCATTCAGCCACAATAGCATTAGTGAGGTCGGGCACTGATGTTGGGCGATTAGGCCTGGCTCGCAGTCGGCCTTCCAATTCATCCCAAAGGTGTTCGATGGGGTTGAGGTCAGGGCTCTGTGCGGACCTCACTTTGTGCATGGGGGCATTGTCATGCTGAAACAGGAAAGGGCCTTCCCCAAACTGTTGCCACAAAGTTGGAAGCACAGAATCGTCTAGAATGTCATTGTATGCTGTATCGTTAAGATTTCCCTTCACTGCACTGCATTACATTACATTTTACATTTTAGTCATTTAGCAGATGCTCTTATCCAGAGTGACTTACAGTTAGTGCATACATTATTTTATATTTATCATACTGGCCACCCGTGGGAATCGAACCCACAACCCTGGCGTTGCAAACGCCATGCTCTACCAACTGAGCTACATCCCTGGAATTAAGGGGCCTAGCCCGAACCATGAAAAACAGCCCCAGACCATTATTCCTCCTCCACCAAACTTTACAGTTGGCATTAGGCATCGAGTCAGGTTAGCGTTCTCCTGGCATCCGCCAAACCCAGATTTGTCCATCGGACTGCCAGATGGTGAAGCGTGATTCATCACTCCAGAGAACGCGTTTCCACTGCTCCAGAGTCCAATGGCGGCGAGCTTTACACCACTCCAGCCGACGCTTGGCAGTGCGCGTGGTGATCTTAGGCTTGTGTGCGGCTGCTCTGCAACCGGTTTGGCTGAAATAGCCGAATCCACAAATGTTAAGGGGCGTCCACATACTTCTGTATATATGGTGTACGTTTCTGTCAATTTACCAAGATATTTCTCATATGAGACCCATCCTCTGTCTTCCCTCCAGGCCTGCTGTCGTCCATTGTGGAGGTGGAGTCCATCAAACGTTACTTTAAGAGTCGTCTGGTGGGCACGGTGCTGAACGGCTACCTGTGTCTCAGGAAACTAGTGGTGCAGAGGACCAAGCTCATCGACGAGACCCAGGACATGCTGCTGGAGATGCTGGAGGACATGACCACAGGTATAAAGCTAGTTAATATATAGACCCAGGACATGCTGCTGGAGGACATGACCACAGGTATAAAGCTAGTTAATATATAGACCCAGGACATGCTGCTGGAGGACATGACCACAGGTATTAAGCTAGTTAATATATAGACCCAGGACATGCTGCTGGAGGACATGACCACAGGTATAAAGCTAGTTAATATATAGACCCAGGACATGATGCTGGAGGACATGACCACAGGTATAAAGCTAGTTAATATATAGACCCAGGACATGCTGCTGGAGGACATGACCACAGGTATAAAGCTAGTTAATATATAGACCCAGGACATGATGCTGGAGGACATGACCACAGGTATAAAGCTAGTTAATATATAGACCCAGGACATGCTGCTGGAGATGCTGGAGGACGTGACCACAGGTATAAAGCTAGTTAATATATAGTTCATTATTAATAATAATATGTAGACCCAGGACATGCTGCTAGAGGACAATTATATTATAATTATATAAACAGTACCAGTCAAAAGTTTGGACACCTACTCATTCAAGGGTTTTTCTATATTTTTACTATTTTCTACATTGTAGAATAATAGTGAAGACATCAAAACTATGAAATAACACATGGAATCATGTAGTAACCAAAAAAGTGTTAAACAAATCAAAATATATTTTATATTTGAGGTTCTTCAAAGTAGCCACCCTTTGACTTGATGACATTTTTGCACACTCTTGGCATTCTCTCAGCCAGCTTCATGAGGTAGTCACCTGGAATGCTTTTCCAACAGTCTTGAAGGAGTTCCCACATATGCTGAGCACTTGTTGGCTGCTTTTCCTTCACTCTGCGGTCCAAGTCATCCCAAACCATCTCAATTGGGTTGAGGTCGGGGGATTGTGGAGGCCAGGTCATCTGATGCAGCACTCTATCACTCTCCTTCTTGGTCAAGTAGCCCTTACACAGCCTGGTGGTGTGTTTTGGTTCATTGTCCTGTTAAAAAACAGATGATAGTCCCACTAAACGCAAACCAGATGGGATGGCGTATCGCTGCAGAATGCTGTGGTAGCCATGCTGGTTAAGTGTGCCTTGAATTCTAAATAAATCATAGACAGTGTCACCAGCGAAGCACCATCACACCTCCTCCATGCCTCACGGTGGGAACCACACATGCGGAGATCATCTGTTCACCTACTCTGCGTCTCACAAAGACACGGCAGTTGGAACCAAAAATCTCAAATTTGGACTCATCAGACCAAAGGACAGATTTCCACCGGTCTGATGTCCATTGCTCGTGTTTCTTGGCCCAAGCAAGTCTCTTCTTCTTATTGGTGTCCTTTAGTAGTGGTTTCTTTGCAGCAATTCGACCATGAAGACCTGATTCACGCAGTCTCCTCTGAACAGTTGATGTTGAGATGTGTCTGTTACCTGAACTCTGAAGCATTGCTGATTTCTGAGGCTGGTAACTCAAATGAACTTATCCTCTGCAGCAGAGGTAACTCCGGGTCTTCCTTTCCTGTGGCGGTCCTCATGAGAGCCAGTTTCATCATAGCGCTTGATGGTTGTTGCGACTGCACTTGAAGAAACTTTCAAAGTTCTTGAAATGTTCCTTATTGACTGACCTTCATGTCTTAAAGTAATGATGGACTATCGTTTCTCTTTGCTTACTTGAGCTGTTTTTACCAAATGGGGCTATCTTCTGTATACCAACCCTACCTTGTCACAACACAACTGATTGGCTCAAATGCATTAAGAAGGAAATAAATTAACTTTTAACAGGGCACACCTGTGAATTTAAATGCATTCCAGGTGACCTACCTCATGAAGCTGGTTGAGAGAATGCCAAGAGTGTGCAAAGCTGTCAAGGCAAAGGGTGGCTACTTTTAAGAATCTCAAATATAAAATATGTTTTGATTTAACACTTTTTTTGGTTACTACGTGATTCCATATGTGTTATTTCGTAGTTTTGATGTCATCTCTATTATTCTACAAAGTAGAAAATAGTTTTAAAAAATTAATTTAAAAAACTGGAATGAGTATGTGTCCAAACTTTTGACTGGTACTGTATTATAGTAATAATATATAGACCCAGGAGATGCTTGAGAACATGACCACAGGTATACATCTTGTTAATGTATAGTTACAGTACATTCGGAAAGTATTCAGACCCCTTGACTTTTTCCACATTTTATTACGTTACAGCCTTATTTTAAAATTGATTAAATCGTTTTTCCCCCTCATCAATCTACACACAATACCCCAGAATGACAAAGCAAAAACATAATTATTCAGACCATTTACTCAGTACTTTGTTGAAGCACCTTTGGCAGTGATTACCGCCTCAAGTATTTTTGGGTATGACGCTACAAGCTTGGCACACCTGTATTTGGGGAGTTTCTCCCATTCTTCTCTGCAGATCCTCTCAAGCTCTGTCAGGTTGGATGGGGAGCGTCACTGCACAGCTATTTTCAGGTCTCTCTAGAGGTGTTCGATCGGGTTCAAGTCCAGGCTCTGGCTGGGCCACTCAAGGACATTCAGAGACTTGTCCCGAAGCCTCTCCTGCGTTGTCTTGGCTGTGTGCTTAGGGTCGTTGTCCTGTTGGAAGGTGAACCTTTGCCCCAGTCTGAGGTCCTGAGCGCTCTGGAGCAGGTTTTCATCAAAGATCTCTCTGTACTTTGCTCCGTTCATCTTTCCCTCGATCCTGAATAGTCTCCCAGTCCCTGCCGCTGAAAACATCCCCAAGGCCCTTTTCTCCCGATTGCTCAGTTTTGTCCGGGCGGCCAGCTCTAAGAAGAGTCTTGTTGTAGAAACATCTCAAGGATGATCAATGGAAACAGGATGCACCTGAGCTCAATATCGAGTCTCATATCAAAGGGTCTGAATACTTATGTAAATAAGGTATTTCTGTTTTTTTATTTTTTATAAATTTGCACAAATGTCTAAAAACCTGTTTTCGCTTTGTCATTATGGGGTATTGTGTGTAGATCGAGGAACATTTTTATTTAATCCATTTTAGAATAAGGCTGTAACGTAACAAATAGTGAAAAAAGGGAAGGGGTCTGAATACTTTCCGAATGCACTGTATATAATAATTATAATAAAATATGTAGACCCAGGACATGCTGTTGGAGGACATGACCACAGGTCTCGTCAAATGCACACTCATGAACTGCTCATTTTGATGCAAGTAAACTCCATATGGCCGCCGGTCCACCAATCACGGAAACGTTGACTTGAATTGGAATGTCCGTTCTCGTGCCGGAATCGGTGGTGTCAGAGTTGTAAATGTGTGCTTTCTTTCCATTCTCCAGGGACCGAGTCTGAGACCAAGGCCTTCATGGCAGTGTGTATTGAGACAGCCAAGAGATACAACCTGGATGACTACAGAACGCCGGTGTTCATCTTTGAGAGACTCTGCAGCATCATCTACCCCGTAAGTGGCCTCTTCTCTGTTCCTGCTGAAACTCCCAAGTCCGTGGTTCAATTCCTCGTATCCTCTTTCCTCACCTCCTTCTCAAAACACTTTGGAGAGGTCCAAGGGGAGGGACCTTGAGCCATCTCCTCTGATACGGTTGAGGAAGAGGCAAGGAGATAGGATGCGAGGAATCGCAGAAAGATGAATTGATAGCCTTTTGTTTTTCTAGGAACGCATTGCATGGCAACTGAATCTCCTCCTCTTCCTCTTCCTCCTCCTCTTCCTCTTCCCCCTCCAGGAGGAGAACGAGGTGACAGAGTTCTTTGCGACCCTGGAGAAGGATCCTCAGCAGGAGGACTTCCTGCAGGGCCGTATGCCTGGTAACCCGTACAGCAGCAACGAGCCAGGCATCGGACCCCTGATGAGGGACATCAAGAACAAGATCTGTCAGGACTGTGACCTGGTGGCCCTGCTAGAGGACGACAGTGGTATGGAGGTAATAATGTAGCAGTAGTAGTGGTGGTGGTGGTGGTGGTGTAGAATGTAGTAGTAGTAGTGGTGGTGGAGGTGGTGGCGGCGGCGGTAGTGGTGGTGGTGGTGGTGGTGGAGGTGGTGGTGGTGGTGGAAGCTCTGTCAGGACTGTGACCTGGTGGCCCTGCTAGAGGACGACAGTGGTATGGAGGTAATAATGTAGCAGTAGTGGTGGTGGTGGTGGTGGTGGTGGTAGTAGTAGTGGTGGTGGCGGTGGTAGTAGTAGTAGTAGTAGTAGTGGTGGAGGTGGCGGTGGTGGTGGTAGTAGTAGTGGTGGTGGTGGCGGTGGTGGTAGTGGTGGTGGTGGAAGCTCTGTCAGGACTGTGACCTGGTGGCCCTGCTAGAGGACGACAGTGGTATGGAGGTAATAATGTAGCAGTAGCAGTAGCAGTAGTAGTGGTGGTGGTAGTGGTAGTGGTAGTGGTGGTGGTGGTAGTGGTGGTGGTAGTAGTAGTAGTGGCGGTGGTGGAAGCTCTGTCAGGACTGTGACCTGGTGGCCCTGCTAGAGGATATGACAGTTGTTACGAACCCCGTGGCTCTAAACATCTAGGGTGGATGGACATGAGACCCGTAACATAAATTCATGTAAATTATAAGTGTGGCATGGAATAGTGAGAACAAATAAGACACAACTACCATGAACTACCGTCAAACACAAAGTGTTTATTTATGAACACACGGTAAGGGTTTGGGAAAAAGGGCTGAGCAGGACCCAAGAAATGAAACAATAGTGTAAAACCCCCTAAACTGATCTAGCCTGCCTGAAGAACCGCTAGGCTACTGCTACCATACAAAAATACAGTGGGTGGTCCGCTCAGGTCTAACTGGTGTTTATAGACAGATTTCTTCCTACGGGTAATGTACGCCCAAGGGCATCTAGCTTAAACCCCCTTTTCCCAAAAAAACACACAAAGCTACTAAACAGGGTAATCAGCAACTTAGAGTACACAACACACAGGACACCACCGTGTCCATACTCACATATGGAAAAAGTCTCTCTCTAACCAAGTTACCAATAGGGTAACCAACAACTTAGTGCGTACACAACACACAGGACACCACCGTGTCCATACTCACATATGGCAAAAAGTCTCTCTCTTGCAACAAACACAAGTCTGGTTTTTATAAAATGGGATGTGTGATTGAACAAACGACTAACAGGTGGTGCAATTAACAGGAATGTTCACTGATTGGTCCAATCAGCAGACACCTCCACGACCACCAATCAGGAACATACAGGACACCTGTGATTAGGGCAGAAAGAGTAGAAACACACAAAAACACAGGATACCTGTATCCGTAACACTCCCACCCTTAAAAGAGCAAACCACAATGGTTTGCGACACACGTACCATCACAACACCCAAATTCACAAATCATTCTATCGGGATAACAAAAAAAAACCTAGATCATCACACCGAGACAAAGCATCTGCCAACACATTATCTAACCCCTTTTTTGTGGCGGATCTCCAAATTATAATTTTGCACGACAAGTGCCCAACGCATAAGGCGTTGGTTCTGGTTGTACATCCGGTGGAGAAAAACTAAGGGATTATGGTCAGTATACACTACCACTGGTAATGCACTGGAACCAACATAAACTTCAAAGTACTGCAGAGCTAACAACAAAGCTAGAGCTTCTTGTTCAATGGTGGAATAGTTTGTCTGACATTTGTTAAATTTCCGTGAAAAATAACAGACAGGATGGTCCACTCCCTCTGGTCTTGCTGCAGTAGAACAGCACCAGCACCTCTGGCACTTGCATCTACCTCCAGTTTAAACGGCCGCTCAAAATCTGGCGCAGCAAGAACAGAGTACTACACAAGAGTGCTTTAGCAGTGTTGAAAGCAGTACAACAATCTTCAGACCATACAAATTTTCTCGCCGGCCTGAGCAAATCCGTTAATGGAGCAACTACCGCAGAGAAATTTTTACAGAAACTACGGTAGTAGCCAACCATCCCTAAAAACGGCGTAGCTCTCTTCTGGTGGTAGGTGCGGGAAATGCGTTTATAGCTGAGACCTTGGCATCTACAGGGCGCACCTGACCATGGCCGACCTGTTTACCAAGATACGTAACAGTGGCCTTCCCAAACTCGCACTTTGCTAAGTTCAGGGTTAGAGAAGCGGTTGCTAGACGTTCACACACTACCCTTAGAGTGTTAACATGATCAGACCACTCAGTTGAATAAATTACCAGATCATCAAGGTAAGCACTACAATTACGAACTCCAGCCAATACTGTGTTAACCAGGCGTTGGAAAGTGGCTGGTGCGTTCCGCATCCCAAATGCCATGACAGCATATTGTAGGAAGTGATCTGGGGTCACAAATGCAGAGATGTCGGAGGCACGTGGGGTTAACGGCACCTGCCAGTAACCTTTTAGAAGATCTAATTTGGTTACATAAGTAGCAGCACCAACAGTATCAATACAGTCATCCAGTCTGGGTAACGGGAACGAGTCGGGCACTGTGACCGCATTGACTCTCCGATAGTCCGTACATAATCTGGATGTCCCATCAGGTTTAGGAACCAGAATGCACGGAGAACTCCAAGGACTTGAACTTGGCATAGCCAGGTTATTCTCCAGCAAATAACCGACCTCACCCCTCATTATCTTTCTCTTAGCGACGTTGACACGATAAGGATGTTGCTTGATAGGTGCAGCGCTTCCAACATTAATGTCATGTTCTAACACATTTGTACATGTAGGAACATCATTAAAAAGACATGGAAAGCTGTGTAACAGTCTCACAATATCATCTGACTGTCTGTCCGTTAAATGAATCAGGCTTGCCGGGAGAGACAGCAGCATCTCTGAATTGGGCAATCTAGCACACTGCTGCTGAGTATTGCGCAACTCCAAACCATCTCCGTCCACATCATTAACATTACCTCCCACTACAGCCGTAGCAGCAACAGAGACAGCCGACTCGGCCAGTTTCTCTGGACTGTCTACCTGAGTGACGGGTCTGTTGTGGTATGTCTTCAACATGTTAACGTGGCACACCGAGATTGGCGTTTTCTATCAGGAGTCTGTATCACATAGTCAGTTTCAGTTAGTTTCTTTTCAATGACATAAGGACCAGAGAAACGTGCTGACAATGACGCTCCTGGCACAGGCAACAACACAAGAACTCGGTCACCTGGCTGCAGTGAACGAAAACAGCCTGTGTGTCATAGTGTCGTTTCATCCGTTTCTGTGAGGAAGACAGCGCTTCCTTTGCTAGAGCACAGGCAGCATGTAAGGCGCTCACGAAAGCGACTAACGTAGTCCAACACATTTTCTTTCACACACAACTCTTGTGACAAAAACTGATCCTTAAGGACTTTCATAGGTCCTCTCATGGTGTGTCCAAACACCAGTTCAGCTGGGCTGAACCCTAGGGATTCCTGTACTGTCTCACGGACAGCAAACAACACTAGAGGAACTCCCTCATCCCAATCTTTCTCAGATTCCATGCAATATTTACGGAGCATAGACTTCAGTGTCTGATGCCAACGTTCAAGCGCACCCTGAGACTCTGGGTGATATGCGCTTGACACACGGTGTGTAACTGACAAGGATTTTAACACTTGTTTGAAAAGTTTAGAAAGGAAATTCGTACCCTGATCAGTTTGTATCACCTTAGGTAATCCAAAAAATTGAGAAGAATTTGATCAACGCTTTACTCACCACTGGAGCAGTAATCCTTCGCAGAGGAATGGCCTCTGGGTACCTGGTGGCCACACACATAATTGTCAACATAAACTGGTTACCAGATTTTGTTTTTGGTAATGGTCCAACACAATCAACCATCACATGTTCGAATGGTTCACCTATGGCCGGTATGGGACAAAGAGGCGCGGGGGAAATAACCTGGTTCGGTTTCCCAACTACTTGACAGGTGTGGCAAGTCCGACAGAACTGAGCCACATCTTGTTTTAAGCCAGGCCAAAAGAAATGTCGCAAAACTCGATCATAAGTCTTGGTGACTCCCAGATGTCCGGACCACTGGTGATCATGAGCGAGGATAAAACATTTTGTCGAAAGGCTGTAGGAATCACTATTTGGTAAACAGCATTCCAATCTCCGCCAGCGTCAACATGGGATGTCCATTTACGCATGAGGAGATTACCATCAATGAAGTATGCCATGTTTTTCTTCTTTAGCTCGTCCTCTGAGACAACACTAGAAAAACATTTAGCCAGACTAATGTCAACCTGTTGGTTATCGATCAGCTGCTCACGAGTAACTGGTAACTGTATTGCCTCAGCAACAAGTTCCACATCCTTCTTCCTTTCTCTGGGCTGTTGGTCAGACTGCACCAGCTTACCAGAGGTAGCACCCGAACTATCCTCTGGGTCACACTCTCTGAAAAGAATCGTGTCTGACAAATCTACCACTTCACCCACTTGTCGGGCTTGAGCACGTGTGACAGCACAAGCGGGGAACACATCTGGATAACCCTGTGCCAGCTCCTCGGAGAGAGACTGGTCACTTTTATCCAATACCTCCAATATGGGTATTACCTTTCCTCCGGCAATATCGTTGCCCATTATAAATGTCACCCCTTTTACTGGCAACATAGGACGTCGCCAACTCTGAACAATCCACTGACTAACTCAGAGTGTACGTTCACAAAGTGCAATGGTACTGGGACGAAACCCATTTCAATTCCTTGTACTAACACACTGGAACCACAATATGTATTATTAGACAAGGGCAACACATCAGCTAGTATGAACGACTGCGCCGCACCAGTATCTCTGAGGATTCTAACTGGACGCTGAGACGCTTCGTCATCTGATATAGAAACAAACCCCTCAAAAATGAACGGTTCATAACTGTGATCTGGGACAGGGACTTTCAAACCACATTCACTATGAGGCTTCTGTCTTGATTCTGGCCTTACAACCGTACGAATCAGCCCAACACCCGTTGGCGGCCTGGCGTGCTGAGGCATCCCCGGTTTGCGTTTCAGCAGAAAGCAATCACTAACCATATGTCCCACCTTATGACAATAGAAACAGTGACGCACATCTTTTGGGCGTGCTGGATATACTGCTGGTCGACTAGGACTAAAAGTTAGCAACTCCGCAGCCCTGCTCTCCGTGCGAGCCGAAAACACGCTCTTATGCGTCAACACAAACTCGTCTGCCAATACAGACGCTTCCGACAGTGAGGATACTTTCTGTTTGTTCAGATAAACTACAATGCGTTCCGGTAAGCAATTTTTAAACTCTTCTAACAAGATTAACTCCCGTAGAGAGTTAAAATCAGTTACCTTACTAGCACTGTGCCATTTGTCAAACAGATTTCCTTTGTCTCTAGCAAACTCCACATAAGTCTGAGTAGGAGACTTTTTATGAGACCTAAATCTCTGTCGATATGCCTCAGGAACAAGCTCATAGGCACGAAGAACAGTAGCTTTGACCACTTCATAATTCAAACTGTCTTCAAGAGGTAGCGCTGCCAGAACCTCTTGGGCTTTACCTGTTAGTTTACACTGAAGTAATAGGCACCATACCTCTTCGGGCCATTTCAATGCTACCGCTATACGTTCAAACACACTGAAATAGGAATCAACCTCTGACTCCCGGAACACAGGTACCAAGGTGATCTGCCTACTAATATCAAACGTAGCAGATGACACAGCTGGTGAGGATGGCTCACTAGCAGGCATAGTATTAGCAGAGACTAACCTCGCTGTTTCTGCCTCTAGTTCCATTTTACGCATCTCCAGTTCCATCTTACGCGTCTCCAGTTCTTGATCAAGCCTACGCGTCTCCAGTTCTTGATCAAGCCTACGCGTCTCCAGTTCCATCTTACGCGTCTCCTGTTCTGCCTCTAGCTTACGCATCTCCAGCTTGTCTTGCCTGATTTGTGCCCGCTCTTCCGCCTCCATTTGGAGCCGTGTCGAGCGGACATCGATCCTGGCATCACTGTCAGTCAGTGGGGAGAGTGGGTCATAACGGGGCAATGTGGCTGGAGCCTTAGTCTCGTCCTCAGACACTGATGGGCTTACAGGAACAGCAACCACATCCCCTACAGGAGCAGCAGACTCAGGCGGCGGTAACTCAAGCACTCGCTCGTTTAACAATATCGCTAACACTACTTCCCTAACTTCTGCTTTCACTAAACCCCTCGGTATGGGTAAAGAAAAGTGGTCAGCCAAAGCCTGTAGATCCACTCTACGGCAATTATCAAAAACCTCCCACGTAGGGTTTTCCAAAAATGCCTCCAACTCAAAAGTAGCCATCCTACTAGCAACACGAGCCGTCGACTACTGAACACACAAAAAAAACAGGTAGTACAGCTGCCAAGCTCAACACTGAACCAGACACTTACTAATTTACATGAGTAGCATGGGATAGATAGTATCCCGGACGAGCCCCCACTTTATGTTACGAACCCCGTGGCTCTAAACATCTAGGGTGGATGGACATGAGACCCGTAACATAAATTCATGTAAATTATAAGTGGGGCATGGAATAGTGAGAACAAATAAGACACAACTACCATGAACTACCGTCAAACACAAAGTGTTTATTTCTGAACACACGGTAAGGGTTTGGGAAAAAGGGCTGAGCAGGACCCAAGAAATGAAACAATAGTGTAAAACCCCCTAAACTGATCTAGCCTGCCTGAAGAACCGCTAGGCTACTGCTACCATACAAAAATACAGTGGGTGGTCCGCTCAGGTCTAACTGGTGTTTATAGACAGATTTCTTCCCTCTACGGGTAATGTACGCCCAAGGGCATCTAGCTTAAACCCCCCTTTTCCCAAAAAACACACAAAGCTACTAAACAGGGTACTCAGCAACTTAACGAGTACACACACACAGGATACCACCGTGTCCATACTCACATATGGAAAAAGTCTCTCTCTAACCAAGTTACCAATAGGGTAACCAACAACTTAGTGCGTACACAACACACAGGACACCACCGTGTCCATACTCACATATGGCAAAAAGTCTCTCTCTTGCAACAAACACAAGTCTGGTTTTTATAAAATGGGATGTGTGATTGAACAAACGACTAACAGGTGGTGCAATTAACAGGAATGTTCACTGATTGGTCCAATCAGCAGACACCTCCACGACCACCAATCAGGAACATACAGGACACCTGTGATTAGGGCAGAAAGAGTAGAAACACACAAAAACACAGGATACCTGTATCCGTAACAACAGTGGAGGAAGGAAAGGGTCTCCCTACCTAGTACCTACCTTGTTGGGTGTTCAGTACAGTTATCCTGTACCGACAACACTGTGCTAACTGCTTTTTGTCCAAGACACTGTCTATTATTGCACAAAACGTGATGTTTTGCTGTGCTGTTGGGGATTGCTGTCCTGAACTGAAACAAGAAGAAGATGGGGGGACTGTTCTCCACCTAATGTGTAATGGTCTCCTGTGTATTTCTTTCTTCTAGCTTCTGGTGAACAACAAGATCATCAGTTTGGACCTGCCTGTGGCTGAGGTTTACAAGAAGGTGTGGTGCCCTACCAACGAGGTGACTAACTCTTCACTATCTATCGTCCAACTGGGATTTTTCCAAACAGTGGTTTGAGGTTGTCTAGGCTTGTTTGTGAAGAGCGTTAACCCGGTTTGTTTTGTCCGTCAGGGAGAGCCAATGAGGATAATCTATCGTATGAGGGGTCTCCTTGGCGACGCTACCGAGGAGTTTGTAGAGTCCCTGGACTCTACCACAGAGGAAGAGGAGGATGAGGAGGAGGTCTATAAGATGGCAGGGGTGATGGCACAGTGTGGGGGGCTGGAGTGTATGCTCAGCAGACTGTCTGGCATCAGGGACTTCAAACAGGGAAGACACCTGCTCACTGTGAGTAGTACATGGAATGGATACTCACTCCATTAGCTATTTGTTCTGTTTAGTTATTTATTTGAGGAAACACAACATTTACATTGTAGTCAGACTCTTGTTACTAACATTATTATTTATTTGACACATACTGTACTTACTAACAGTCATCGGAGAAGCTGAAAAATGTAGTGATGTATGAAAGAATCAGTGACCCGTATAACACCACCGTCCCTGTCCCCTCCCAGGTCCTGCTGAAGCTGTTCAGTTACTGTGTAAAGGTGAAGATCAACAGACAGCAGCTGGTCAAACCAGAGATGAACACGCTCAACGTCATGCTGGGAACACTCAACCTGGTGAGGACTAAATGACGTTGCCCTGTCTGTCCAAGCAGGCTGACTCATTTATACCACCACATTCGGTACTGAGTGTACAAAACATTAGGAACACCATGACATAGACTGACCAGGTGAAAGCTATGATCCCTTATTGATGTCACTTGTTAAATCCACTTCAATCAGTGTAGATGAAGGGGGGGAGACAGGTTAAAGAAGGATTTTTAAGCCTTGAGACAATTGAGACATGGATTGTGTGTGTGCCATTTAGAGGGTGAATGGGCAAGATAAAAGATGTAAGAGACTTTGAACGGGGTATGGTAGTAGGTGCCAGGCGCACTGGTTTGAATGTATCAAGAACTGCAGCACTGCTGGGTTTTCCACGCTCAACAGTTTCCCGTGTGTATCAACAATGGTCCACCACCCAAAGGACTTCCAGAGAACTTGACACAACTGTGTGAATCATTGGAGTCAACATGGGCCAGCATCCCTGTGGAACGCTTTCGACACCTTGTAGTCCATGCTCCGACGAATTGAGGCTGTTCTGAGGGCAAAAGGGGGTACAACTCAATATTAGGAAGGTGTTCTTAATGTTTTGTATACTCAGTGTTCGTTTATTATTTTTTAGTCATTTTAGCAGACGCTCTTATCCAGAACAACTTACAGGAGCAATTAGGGTTAAGTGCCTTGCTTAAGGGCACATCGACAGATTTTTCAACTAGTCGGCTCGGGGATTAGAACCAGCGACCTTTCGGTTACTGGCACAACGCTCTTAACCACTAAGCTACGTTCATAGAGAGGATGTAATGTAACCTTGTGATATGATGTGATGCAGATACAAGATGCACAATTCAGACTAGATGTTTTTGTTATTGGGGAAAAATAGATGTAAGTGGAATTTTGACCAGAGCGTGGCCATGTTTTGTTTTTTCTCTGTAGGCGTTGGTTGCGGAGCAGGAGAGTAAGGACAGCGGAGGGGCGTCGATAGCGGAGCAGGTCCTCAGCATTATGGAGATCATTCTGGATGAGGCCAACGCTGAGATCTCAGAGGACAAGGTGAGACTGAGGCTGTCGGCACGGGAGGAATATCCGGAATAATAAACTGTCTGTTCCCTTGGAAACCGTTATGAGTGTTTTTTGCGAAGTGGACTATCCTGGTCAAACAATACATAGAACAAAATAATGTTCCATCCAAGAGCTGTTTAGACCAAGTCTGATTTTTTACATTAAAACATTATCTCATCTGGCTGCTTGCACTGTCAAATGTTTTCAAATGAAATAATCATTTGGTGGCTCCAAACAACTAAAAGTACAATTCTCACATCTCTTGTTTCCCCCCTGGATTGTTGTTCCATGAAGCTAAAGTATGTTGCCTCTCTCCCCAGGGTAACCTGTTGTTGACAGGGGACAAGGACCAGCTGGTGATGCTGCTGGATCAGATCAACACTCCGTTTGTCCGTTCCAACCCCAGTGTTCTGCAGGGTCTCCTACGTATCATACCGTACCTGTCCTTTGGAGAACTGGAGAAGATGAGGATCCTAGTGGAGAGATTCAAACCATGCTGCAGCTTCGACAAGTATGGAGCCGCCTCACTGGTTTTAAAGGGGGGGATAAACCCTAACTGGGTTTGGGTATAGTAAAGTGTGTATTTGCCTTTCTTTAGAAGTGTTGGTTTTATTCACATGACGTCCGTGACGTCTGAACCTTTTGTCCCGGTGTGTTTCCAGGTACGACGAGGAGCACAGTGCCGATGAGAAGGTCTTCATAGACTGCTTCTGTAAGATCACTGCTGGCATCAAGAACAACAGCAACGGACACCAACTCAAAGACCTGATACTGCAGAAAGGCATCACACAGAGTGCCCTGGACTACATGAAGAAACACATCCCCAACGCCAAAAAGTATGCTGTGTGATTGGAGCCCTGTTACCTTAAACACTGATCACAAAACCTAGCGATTACGTGTATTTAAGTTAGAGCCCTTCCTAAGGCAACCGTTTTTTTGTTTTGGTATGGCAATGCTCACAGGATTTGTCTATACAACTCAAAACAGATCTGGGACCAGGCTAGGGCTTTTCTGCGATGTAATTTGAGTTCAGTCATCTTTCTAAACACTGATCAAAAAAATATTTGCAAAATAAAGAAAAAATAGTATATCAAAAAAGGATTTAATTCAGTAAAGTACTTAACTTATATCTTCAAATCAATATTTATAAAATGACTGCAATGAGGGCTCTGTACAGTATGCTAAACGACACTGACCTCTCCTCTGTACAGTATGCTAAACGACACTGACCTCTCTCCTCTGTACAGTATGCTAAACGACACTGACCTCTCCTCTGTGCAGTATGCTAAACGACACTGACCTCTCCTCTGTACAGTATGCTAAACGACACTGACCTCTCTCCTCTGTGCAGTATGCTAAACGACACTGACCTCTCTCCTCTGTGCAGTATGCTAAACGACACTGACCTCTCCTCTGTACAGTATGCTAAACGACACTGACCTCTCCTCTTTACAGTATGCTAAACGACACTGACCTCGCCTCTGTGCAGTATGCTAAACGACACTGACCTCTCCTCTGTACAGTATGCTAAACGACACTGACCTCTCTCCTCTGTGCAGTATGCTAAACGACACTGACCTCTCTTCTGTGCAGTATGCTAAAGCGACACTGACCTCTCCTCTGTGCAGTATGCTAAACGTCACTGACCTCTCCTCTGTACAGTATGCTAAACGTCACTGACCTCTCCTCTGTGCAGTATGCTAAACGTCACTGACCTCTCCTCTGTGTACAGTATGCTAAACGACACTGACCTCTCCTCTGTGTACAGTATGCTAAACGACACTGACCTCTCTCCTCTGTACAGTATGCTAAACGACACTGACCTCTCCTCTGTACAGTATGCTAAACGACACTGACCTCTCCTCTGTACAGTATGCTAAACGACACTGACCTCTCCTCTGTACAGTATGCTAAACGACACTGACCTCTCCTCTGTACAGTATGCTAACCGACACTGACCTCTCCTCTGTGCAGTATGCTAAACGACACTGACCTCTCCTCTGTGCAGTATGCTAAACGACACTGACCTCTCCTCTGTGCAGTATGCTAAACGACACTGACCTCTCCTCTGTACAGTATGCTAACGACACTGACCTCTCCCTCTGTACAGTATGCTAAACGACACTGACCTCTCCTCTGTACCAGTATGCTAAACGTCACTGACCTCTCCTCTGTACAGTATGCTAAACGACACTGACCTCTCCTCTGTACAGTATGCTAAACGACACTGACCTCTCCTCTGTACAGTATGCTAAACGACACTGACCTCTCTCCTCTGTGCAGTATGCTAAACGACACTGACCTCTCCTCTGTACAGTATGCTAAACGACACTGACCTCTCCTCTGTGCAGTATGCTAAACGTCACTGACCTCTCCTCTGTACAGTATGCTAAACGTCACTGACCTCTCCTCTGTGCAGTATGCTAAACGTCACTGACCTCTCCTCTGTGTACAGTATGCTAAACGACACTGACCTCTCCTCTGTGTACAGTATGCTAAACGACACTGACCTCTCTCCTCTGTACAGTATGCTAAACGACACTGACCTCTCTCCTCTGTACAGTATGCTAAACGACACTGACCTCTCCTCTGTACAGTATGCTAAACGACACTGACCTCTCCTCTGTACAGTATGCTAAACGACACTGACCTCTCCTCTGTACAGTATGCTAAACGACACTGACCTCTCCTCTGTGCAGTATGCTAAACGACACTGACCTCTCCTCTGTGCAGTATGCTAAACGACACTGACCTCTCCTCTGTGCAGTATGCTAAACGACACTGACCTCTCCTCTGTACAGTATGCTAAACGACACTGACCTCTCCTCTGTACAGTATGCTAAACGACACTGACCTCTCCTCTGTACAGTATGCTAAACGTCACTGACCTCTCCTCTGTACAGTATGCTAAACGACACTGACCTCTCCTCTGTACAGTATGCTAAAACCACACTGACCTCTCCCTCTGTACAGTATGCTAAACGACACTGACCTCTCCTCTGTACAGTATGCTAAACGACACTGACCTCTCCTCTGTACAGTATGCTAAACGACACTGACCTCTCCTCTGTGCAGTATGCTAAACGACACTGACCTCTCCCTCTGTGCAGTATGCTAAACGACACTGACCTCTCCTCTGTGCAGTATGCTAAACGACACTGACCTCTCCTCTGTGCAGTATGCTAAACGACACTGACCTCTCCTCTGTGCAGTATGCTAAACGACACTGACCTCTCCTCTGTACAGTATGCTAAACGTCACTGACCTCTCCTCTGTACAGTATGCTAAACGTCACTGACCTCTCCTCTGTACAGTATGCTAAACGTCACTGACCTCTCCTCTGTGCAGTATGCTAAACGACACTGACCTCTCCTCTGTGCAGTATGCTAAACGACACTGACCTCTCCTCTGTGCAGTATGCTAAACGACACTGACCTCTCCTCTGTGCAGTATGCTAAACGACACTGACCTCTCCCTCTGTACAGTATGCTAAACGACACTGACCTCTCCTCTGTACAGTATGCTAAACGACACTGACCTCTCCTCTGTACAGTATGCTAAACGTCACTGACCTCTCCTCTGTACAGTATGCTAAACGACACTGACCTCTCCTCTGTACAGTATGCTAAACGACACTGACCTCTCCTCTGTACAGTATGCTAAACGACACTGACCTCTCCTCTGTACAGTATGCTAAACGACACTGACCTCTCCTCTGTGCAGTATGCTAAACGACACTGACCTCTCCTCTGTGCAGTATGCTAAACGACACTGACCTCTCCTCTGTGCAGTATGCTAAACGACACTGACCTCTCCTCTGTGCAGTATGCTAAACGACACTGACCTCTCCTCTGTGCAGTATGCTAAACGACACTGACCTCTCCTCTGTGCAGTATGCTAAACGACACTGACCTCTCCTCTGTACAGTATGCTAAACGTCACTGACCTCTCCTCTGTACAGTATGCTAAACGTCACTGACCTCTCCTCTGTACAGTATGCTAAACGTCACTGACCTCTCTCCTCTGTACAGTATGCTAAACGACACTGACCTCTCTCCTCTCCTACCTTCCAGTCTGGATGCTGACGTGTGGAAGAAGTTCCTGTCTCGTCCAGCTTTACCCTTCATCCTCAGACTGCTCCGAGGCCTGGCCACCCAGCACCCTCCTACACAGGTACACACCTGGGGCACACCCTAGCAAAACGTTTTGAAACAAATTAACAAACATCTTTTTATTGAGGGAATGATGTATATGGTTTAGTGTTAAGATTTCCTGCCCGTGCTAAACTTTTCTGAACACCCCTCTCGGCCGTCTCGCTCTCCCGCCCTCTCTCCAGATGCTGATAGGGACAGACTCCATCACTAACCTTCACAAGCTGGAGCAGGTGTCTAGTGACGAGGGCATTGGGACGCTGGCAGAGAACCTTCTGGAGGCACTGAGGGAGCACGCCGAGGTCAACCTGAAGATCGACGCTGCTCGCAGGGAGACACGGGCTGAGAAGAAACGCATGGCCATGGCTATGAGACAGAAAGCTCTGGGGACACTGGGCATGACGGTAGGTTACTGACTGGGTCTGGTAGGTAGGGGGAGGTAGGCTCTGGGGACACTGGGCATGACAGTAGGTTACTGACTGGGTCTGGTAGGTAGGTAGGGGGAGGTAGGCTCTGGGGACACTGGGCATGATGGTAGGTTACTGACTGGGTCTGGTAGGTAGGGGGAGGTAGGCTCTGGGGACACTGGGCATGACGGTAGGTTACTGACTGGGTCTGGTAGGTAGGTAGGGGGAGGTAGGCTCTGGGGACACTGGGCATGATGGTAGGTTACTGTCTGGGTCTGGTAGGTAGGTAGGGGAGGTAGGCTCTGGGGACACTGGGCATGATGGTAGGTTACTGACTGGGTCTGGTAGGTAGGTAGGGGGAGGTAGGCTCTGGGGACACTGGGCATGATGGTAGGTTACTGACTGGGTCTGGTAGGTAGGTAGGGGGGAGGGAGGCTCTGGGGACACTGGGCATGATGGTAGGTTACTGACTGGGTCTGGTAGGTAGGTAGGGGGAGGTAGGCTCTGGGGACACTTGGCATGATGGTAGGTTACTGACTGGGTCTGGTAGGTAGGTAGGGGGAGGTAGGCTCTGGGGACACTGGGCATGATGGTAGGTTACTGACTGGGTCTGGTAGGTAGGTAGGGGGAGGTAGGCTCTGGGGACACTGGGCATGATGGTAGGTTACTGACTGGGTCTGGTAGGTAGGTAGGGGGAGGTAGGCTCTGGGGACACTGGGCATGATGGTAGGTTACTGACTGGGTCTGGTAGGTAGGTAGGGGAGGTAGGCTCTGGGGACACTGGGCATGATGGTAGGTTACTGACTGGGTCTGGTAGGTAGGTAGGGGGAGGTAGGCTCTGGGGACACTTGGCATGATGGTAGGTTACTGACTGGGTCTGGTAGGTAGGTAGGGGAGGTAGGCTCTGGGGACACTGGGCATGATGGTAGGTTACTGACTGGGTCTGGTAGGTAGGTAGGGGGAGGTAGGCTCTGGGGACACTGGGCATGATGGTAGGTTACTGACTGGGTCTGGTAGGTAGGTAGGTAGGGGGAGGTAGGCTCTGGGGACACTGGGTATGATGGTAGGTTACTGACTGGGTCTGGTAGGTAGGTAGGGGGAGGTAGGCTCTGGGGACACTGGGCATGATGGTAGGTTACTGACTGGGTCTGGTAGGTAGGTAGGGGGAGGTAGGCTCTGGGGACACTGGGCATGATGGTAGGTTACTGACTGGGTCTGGTAGGTAGGTAGGGGAGGTAGGCTCTGGGGACACTGGGCATGATGGTAGGTTACTGTCTGGGTCTGGTAGGTAGGTAGGGGGAGGTAGGCTCTGGGGACACTGGGCATGATGGTAGGTTACTGACTGGGTCTGGTAGGTAGGGGGAGGTAGGCTCTGGGGACACTGGGCATGATGGTAGGTTACTGACTGGGTCTGGTAGGTAGGTAGGGGGAGGTAGGCTCTGGGGACACGGCATGATGGTAGGTTACTGTCTGGGTCTGGTAGGTAGGTAGGGGGAGGTAGGCTCTGGGGACACTGGGCATGATGGTAGGTTACTGACTGGGTCTGGTAGGTAGGTAGGGGGAGGTAGGCTCTGGGGACACTGGGCATGATGGTAGGTTACTGACTGGGTCTGGTAGGTAGGTATGTAGGGGGAGGTAGGCTCTGGGGACACTGGGCATGATGGTAGGTTACTGACTGGGTCTGGTAGGTAGGTAGGGGGAGGTAGGCTCTGGGGACACTGGGCATGATGGTAGGTTACTGACTGGGTCTGGTAGGTAGGTAGGGGAGGTAGGCTCTGGGGACACTGGGCATGATGGTAGGTTACTGACTGGGTCTGGTAGGTAGGTAGGGGGAGGTAGGCTCTGGGGACACTGGGCATGATGGTAGGTTACTGTCTGGGTCTGGTAGGTAGGTAGGGGGAGGTAGGCTCTGGGGACACTGGGCATGATGGTAGGTTACTGACTGGGTCTGGTAGGTAGGTAGGGGGAGGTAGGCTCTGGGGACACTGGGCATGATGGTAGGTTACTGACTGGGTCTGGTAGGTAGGGGGAGGTAGGCTCTGGGGACACTGGGCATGATGGTAGGTTACTGACTGGGTCTGGTAGGTAGGTAGGGGGAGGTAGGCTCTGGGGACACGGCATGATGGTAGGTTACTGACTGGGTCTGGTAGGTAGGTAGGGGGAGGTAGGCTCTGGGGACACTTGGCATGATGGTAGGTTACTGACTGGGTCTGGTAGGTAGGTAGGGGGAGGTAGGCTCTGGGGACACTGGGCATGATGGTAGGTTACTGACTGGGTCTGGTAGGTAGGTAGGTAGGGGGAGGTAGGCTCTGGGGACACTGGGTATGATGGTAGGTTACTGACTGGGTCTGGTAGGTAGGTAGGGGGAGGTAGGCTCTGGGGACACTGGGCATGATGGTAGGTTACTGACTGGGTCTGGTAGGTAGGTAGGGGGAGGTAGGCTCTGGGGACACTGGGCATGATGGTAGGTTACTGTCTGGGTCTGGTAGGTAGGTAGGGGGAGGTAGGCTCTGGGGACACTGGGCATGATGGTAGGTTACTGTCTGGGTCTGGTAGGTAGGTAGGGGAGGTAGGCTCTGGGGACACTGGGCATGATGGTAGGTTACTGTCTGGGTCTGGTAGGTAGGTAGGGGGAGGGAGGCTCTGGGGACACTGGGCATGATGGTAGGTTACTGACTGGGTCTGGTAGGTAGGTAGGGGGAGGGAGGCTCTGGGGACACTGGGCATGATGGTAGGTTACTGACTGGGTCTGGTAGGTAGGTAGGGGGAGGTAGGCTCTGGGGACACTGGGCATGATGGTAGGTTACTGACTGGGTCTGGTAGGTAGGTAGGGGAGGTAGGCTCTGGGGACACTGGGCATGATGGTAGGTTACTGTCTGGGTCTGGTAGGTAGGGGAGGTAGGCTCTGGGGACACTGGGCATGATGGTAGGTTACTGACTGGGTCTGGTAGGTAGGTAGGGGGAGGTAGGCTCTGGGGACACTGGGCATGATGGTAGGTTACTGTCTGGGTCTGGTAGGTAGGTAGGGGGAGGTAGGCTCTGGGGACACTGGGCATGATGGTAGGTTACTGTCTGGGTCTGGTAGGTAGGTAGGGGGAGGGAGGCTCTGGGGACACTGGGCATGATGGTAGGTTACTGACTGGGTCTGGTAGGTAGGTAGGGGGAGGTAGGCTCTGGGGACACTGGAACACTGGAAGTAAGAGATGATAGAGGGTCCAGAGGCATTCAGTAGCTGTATTGAAACCCCTGAGATATGTAGCCTACTCATTTACAATAGGTTATTTGTGGTTTATTTGAAAAGGCTGTTCTCTGTTGGCTCTCTATCAATAGGGGCCCTTCTTTGTGAGGCGTTGGAAAACCTCCCTGGTCTTTGTGGTTGAATCTGTGTATGAAATTCAGTGCTCGACTGAGGGACCTGACAGATAATTGTATTTGTGGGATACAGAGATGAAGTAGTCATTCAAAAATCATGTTAAACACCATTATTGCACACAGAGGGAGTCCATGCAACTTATTATGTGACTTAAGCAAATGTTTACTTTAATTAGGCTTATCAAAGCAAAGGGGTTGAATACTTTTCATTTTTAATTAATTTGCAAAATGTTCTAAAACGTAATTCCACTTTGACATTATGGGGTATTGTGTGTAGGCCAGTGACACAAAATCACAATTGAATCCATTTTTAATTCAGGCTGTAACACAAAAGTCAAGGGGTATGAATACTCTCTGAAGGCACTGCAAGTACTTGAAGTTTACTAACTACTGACGCTAACCCAGGTTGTTGATTGGCTGAAGCTAACCCAGGTTGTTGATTGGCTGTTATTCCGCCGTTTCAGACCAATGAAAAAGGCCAGGTGGTGACCAAGACGTCGTTGTTGAAGCAGATGGAGGAGTTGATAGAGGAGCCAGGACTGACCTGCTGCATCTGTAGAGAGGGATACAAGTTCCAGGTAAAAAAAAAAACGGGTTGATTTTTCAGATGTGTGTTCCTTTATTCCAAATGTAAGCCTTTCTTCGTGTGTCGGTTATATTTCAATGCGTCTTGGAGTATTGCCTCACCTTCTGTTCTCCCAGCCCACCAAGGTCCTGGGGATCTACACCTTTACGAAACGCACGGCCCTGGAGGACTTTGAGAACAAACCCCGCAAGCAGCAGGGATACAGCACTGTGTCGCACTTTAACATAGTCCACTACGACTGCCACCTCGCTGCTGTCAGGTACATGTGCTGTAGTTGTGTGTGGGTATTTATATTCAAGGCCACAGGGAAAATATTAACTTGAAGTATGAGCCTAGTGCAAAATTCAATAAACCCTACAGTCGTCTCATGGAATGTGTCATGCCTACCCCCTGAGAAACTTGTTCAGGACATCAGGACGTACTCCGTCTCTCTCCTCTGCTGGTCAAGCTTGGAACATGCTCAGAGGAACATGCTCAGAATCGAATACTGTCTTTGTCCTTCATCTCTCAGGCTTGCTCGGGGGCGGGAGGAGTGGGAGAGTGCTGCGCTGCAGAACGCCAACACCAAGTGCAATGGACTGCTTCCTGTCTGGGGGCCTCACGTCCCAGAGTCAGCCTTCGCCACATGCCTGGCCAGGTAATGGCACACAGCATGTTCATCGTGTTCAGTAGGGCACAGCAAAACGAATAAAAACCTCTGTTGTTGCACTAGTTCAGGACAGGTTGCATCTCACCGTTTCAGAACATCGGCAATCAAAAGATGCGCTCTAATTAACTTGATGAAATAATAATGACCAAAACCAGTGTTATGAATAGGAATTTCATTTAATTTCTTCATCAGTTCTAGCACACACAAACCTTTCCCAAACTATTTCCTATCAAACATCTCTCCTCCCAACCCCAAGAAACAACACATATCTGTAGGAGCCAGAGACACCCACCTACCAGCTGAACATCCATCCTTATTACTAATCTCTCTCTCTCTCTCCCAGGCACAACACTTATCTGCAGGAGTGTACGGGGCAGAGAGAGCCCACCTACCAGCTGAACATCCACGACACCAAGCTCCTGTTCCTGCGCTTCGCCATGGAGCAGTCCTTCAGCGTGGACACGGGAGGGGGAGGACGGGAGAGCAACATCCACCTCATCCCTTACATCATCCACACCGTGCTCTACGTCCTCAACACGTATGGAGACGTTACATTACATACTCTGTTTCCCTTCTCTGTCCCTCTGTCTGTCTCTCTCTCTCTCTCTTTCTCTCTCTCTCTCTTTCTGTCTCTCTCTGTCTCTCTGTCTCTCTGTCTCTCTCTCTCTCTGTCTCTCTCTCTCTCTCTCTCACACTCTCTCTCTGTCTCTCTCTCTCTGTCTGTCTCTCTGTCTCTCTCTCTCTCACTCTCTCTCTCTCTCCTTCCTCTCTCTCTGTCTCTCTCTCCTTCCTCTCTCTCTCTCTCTCTCCTTCCTCTCTCTCCTTCCTCTCTCTCTCTCCTCTCTCCTTCCTCTCTCTCTCTCCTTCCTCTCTCTCTCCTTATAACTTTCTTTATCTTGTGAATTATTACCGAACATCTTGTTAATTTGTGTGTGACTCTCCATTCGGTTTGACCCGTTCCTGACCACTTCCTTTGTTTTCTCTCAGTACTCGGGCTACTAGTCGTGAGGAGAAGAACCTGCAGTGTTTCCTGGAGCAGCCGTGTGAGAAGTGGGTGGAGAGCAGCTATGACGTGGACGGTCCCCACTACTACACAGTGTTGGCCATGCACATCCTGTCTCCTGAACAGTGGATGAACACACGCCTCACCTTCCTACGCAGGCTCCTCGTCACAGTGCACGCACGCAAGGTCTCCGCTGTCTTCACCAACAAGTAAGATACCGTTCCAGAACTTTGTTCATTTTCATTTTATATACCATTTAGCAGAATCTTCTGCCAATTATCACAGCTTTTATCCATTTGCGGTTCACTGAATCCATATATTTTTGTGATCCCTGTGAGAAATGAACCCACGCCTTGACTAAATTGTATCAGTCAAATGTAGTCATTTGTAAGATTGTTCTTTGAGAAATACACTCTGTTGATTAAATATCATTGTCTTCAGGATTTAGCTGCAGTATATCTGGGAATTCTTTCTAATCTTCCTTCCCTCTCCAGACTCACAGATAAACAGTCCAAGGAGTATACAGTGTACCGCTCCCCTCTCCTCTTCTGGGGCCTGGTGGAGCTCATCAATGACATGTTCAGGGTACGAGGGAGTTATCCTACCAAAAACGTTACATAGACATCACACAACGGTTGTGTAAAAAGTTGTGCAGACAAAAATAGCTGTTGTAACACAACCTTTTTGTTCATTAGTTGTACAACATGGGTGTGAACTAGGTTTCTGCAGTGCTCAACACGCCCCTCTTCCCCTCTATAGAAAGTGGCCACCAGCAACACGGAGGGAGGCTGGTCCTTCTCGCTGGCAGAGTACGTGCGACACAACGACATGCCCATGTACGAGGCCTCGGAGCGCGTGCTCAAGACCTACCAGGATGAACTCATGCCCGCTGAATCCTTCTCTGAGTTCCTGGATGTCGTAGGTCAGTGTTGCCAAACAGATGTTCCATACGGTGTATAGCTCAACGTGTGAGATTCAGACTAACTCTGTTTAATCTGTTTCCAGGACTCCTCTCTGACATTCCGGACCCAGACCTCTTCCTGCAAGACCTGTTGAACTCTGTGCCCTGATGGCATTCAGTACCACCTCCAGCCCCAGAGACCCCCCTGATGGCATTCAGTAACAGACCTCACTGGACCCTGTCCAACAAGACAGGGGAGGAGGGTCCACGCACATTGGTCCTGCTAATGGCACCTCCGTGGGACGACTTTCAACCGAGACCCCTCACTCCCCAGACTTCTCCTAGCTTTCTGTCACATACACACACCACATCTGTTTCCTGTTCTCCACCAGGGTTTTTGTCCCTCATCTTCAACTAGAACTCTTTAAAGCAGATCTTAAATGTGTCATCTGAGTGAAGAGTCAGTTGGTGCATTATGATGCTGTAACATTTAACAAAACCCCATGCTTCTCTCAATATCACCCCACATAAATGTCTGGGGTGTCAATCTTCACGTAAACCTTCAAAAAAACAAAACCATTGTTTTGGGATTCGATCACAGCGTATATTAAAAAGTTTAAGATTTGTTGTTGTCATTATTGGGCTTTTCAAAACGGAGGCAGGATTGAGGCTTGGCTGAGTGTGGCGGTGAACTATGATGACTAACCCTGTTATGTCAGATACTATTCTCCTGACTAGACTGGGGGCCACATCAGTCTGTGCTGATGGTAGATCTGGAATGACCAGGTTAGGTCTTGACTGGAATTACAGTGGAAGGGCAATAGACGGGTATGTTGTGCAGGGTAGAAGGGCAATAGACGGGTATGTTGGAAGGGCAATAGACGGGTATGTTGGAAGGGCAATAGACGGGTATGTTGGAAGGGCAATAGACGGGTATGTTGTGCAGGGTGGAAGGGCAATAGACGGGTATGTTGTGCAGGGTGGAAGGGCAATAGACGGGTATGTTGTGCAGGGTGGAAGGGCAATAGACGGGTATGTTGGAAGGGCAATAGACGGGTATGTTGTGCAGGGTGGAAGGGCAATAGACGGGTATGTTGTGCAGGGTGGAAGGGCAATAGACGGGTATGTTGTGCAGGGTGGAAGGGCAATAGACGGGTATGTTGTGCAGGGTGGAAGGGCAATAGAAAGGTATGTTGTGCAGGGTTGGGTTCTCTTCTCTTCAGGGTTGGGTTCTCCCTCTCCGGTAACTCAAACTCCAATAATCCTGATTTGTGATTGGTTCTCCCTACTCCAAAATAAGGTCACAATTTACAGTACTGTCCAAATGAACAGTAAACGGGGCCTGCATCATTCCTTTGGATTTGACACACTTCTCTGTCTTTTTGATGTTTTGTTATCTCACTAACGCTACACTGCACTGGCAGTTTCTTTTCAGGTCTTCCACACAACCATTTATTCGATATTTGATAACGTCCTACCGACGATTCCCAGAAGTATTTCTGGTAAAGCAAGGTGCCACTGAGTTCTTCAAACCTCTGTGATTTATAAATGAATTACCCTATAGACGTGCTATCGCGACACGTGAAACTGCATCCCTTGTACTCTTGAGCTGAATGCATGGTGTGGACTTTAAAACCCAATTTAGTGTTGCTTCTTGACCTATTCTGTTCTCGTTGCTACGATGTTCAACGGTTGCTGAATGTCAGCTTTTTTTGGATTAGCAATGATATGAATAAAACCATGATAATAATTCCACATCCAACGCTCTGTGTCATGTCCGGGTTGTTATGTTTAGCGTGGCTTTTTTTATTGTCACGAAACGAAGTTTGAAACCTGGCTAAACCGGTTAATCCAAGCCGTCTATGAAGTGCTCCTCAGATCAGTTACAAGTCATCTTAGTCCTTATTTCTGTAAAGGCTAACCGTGTTAAACCCAATTCATCACTTCCTGGTACTTCTGTTGGGTGTTTCTCGGAGCGTCCACTAGAGGGCTCCTCAAGCCTACTCCTGAACAAAATGCATCTTTCAGGCGGAAGCATGGATAGGAGGAGGGCGGTGGACAAGAAAGTGTCTGTACAGTTTAGTCTGTATAGGGGCAGGCCTGTCTGTACAGCAATATTTGACTCTTACCTGCGGTAGCCATACTTTTTTTAAATAATAATTTATTTTGATATTTTATAAACGCATACAAACGACTACATGCATCACACCTGCCCAGACCCACTAGCCCCCAGCCCTATCTCCAGCGCCCGCATCACTTCCTGCCACATCCCGTACTATTGCCACACAGTCTTAATGACCTTGAAACTGGCTGAAGTTATGTTAAGTGGTGCCTTAATCATTGAACCAGAGTCTGTCTTCATTCAGCGTACAATGATAAAAGTGCACAACGTTGATTTGAAGGACGTGATGTATGAACTCCTCTTAGTTTGCCAGTTACATAACATTAGAACAGAGGTTCTTCAGATTTTTTCAGCTCGAGAACCAAGTGAGAAAGTGTGTGATTCTAAAATGTTGACTCACATCTCGCGACCCACCTCTCATATGCTCAGGCCCCACTTTGGGTCCCAACCCATAGTTTAACAAAACCCTGCATTAGAATATTCTAAACTGGCAGAACTGCTTCAGTTGCAACAGCTGTACTATAACGTGTGGTATTCAGTATGCTTTTCTTTGTTCTAACCAGACCATATGTCACAAGTCCCCCTCTCCCTTTCCTCAACAACAGCTGCTAAAGGCATTAGATCAGGAACCACCGGATTAGAGCTGGACTCAACAGGGAGAGGAGTGGAAAACACCAGGCACTACTGAGACATGACCCCCAGGGGGTGCTGTAGAGAGATGTGCAAAATGAGCACAGATAGTGTAGGTTTGTATTTCCAAAACTGAGTTTGGCCTACAGTGCGTCTGTTTTCTCCTGCCTCAGAGCTTGTACTTGAACATTGCTTTAGGATAGACAGTTTAGCCCTAGTAAAACACTGTTCAAGTCATTTCCAGGCTTTACAGCACAGCTCCTCTTTAAGTAGAGTTGTCCCTCAGTGATCTGAGTGCAATATCACAGACCAGCTTTAGTAGCTCTATCCCAGACCAGCTTTAGTAGCTCTATCCCAGACCAGCTTTAGTAGCTCTATCCCAGACCAGCTTTAGTAGCTCTATCCCAGACCAGCTTTAGTAGCTCTATCCCAGACCAGCTTTAGTAGCTCTATCCCAGACCAGCTTTAGTAGCTCTATCCCAGACCAGCTTTAGTAGCTCTATCCCAGACCAGCTTTAGTAGCGCTATCCCAGACCAGCTTTAGTAGCGCTATCCCAGACCAGCTTTAGTAGCGCTATCAAAGACCAGCTTTAGTAGCTCTATCCCATACCAGCTTTAGTAGCGCTATCAAAGACCAGCTTTAGTAGCTCTATCCCAGACCAGCTTTAGTAGCGCTATCAAAGACCAGCTTTAGTAGCTCTATCCCAGACCAGCTTTAGTAGCTCTATCCCAGACCAGCTTTAGTAATTCTATCCCAGACCAGCTTTAGTAGCGCTATCAAAGACCAGCTTTAGTAGCTCTATCCCAGACCACCTTTAGTAGCTCTATCCCAGACCAGCTTTAGTAGCTCTATCCCAGACCAGCTTTAGTAGCTCTATCCCAGACCAGCTTTAGTAGCTCTATCCCAGACCAGCTTTAGTAGCGCTATCCCAGACCAGCTTTAGTAGCTCTATCCCAGACCAGCTTTAGTAGCTCTATCCCAGACCAGCTTTAGTAGCTCTATCCCAGACCAGCTTTAGTAGCGCTATCAAAGACCAGCTTTAGTAGCTCTATCCCAGACCAGCTTTAGTAGCTCTATCCCAGACCAGCTTTAGTAGCTCTATCCCAGACCAGCTTTAGTAGCGCTATCAAAGACCAGCTTTAGTAGCTCTATCCCAGACCAGCTTTAGTAGCTCTATCCCAGACCAGCTTTAGTAGCTCTATCCCAGACCAGCTTTAGTAGCTCTATCCCAGACCAGCTTTAGTAGCGCTATCAAAGACCAGCTTTAGTAGCTCTATCCCAGACCAGCTTTAGTAGCTCTATCCCAGACCAGCTTTAGTAATTCTATCCCAGACCAGCTTTAGTAGCGCTATCAAAGACCAGCTTTAGTAGCTCTATCCCAGACCACCTTTAGTAGCTCTATCCCAGACCAGCTTTAGTAGCTCTATCCCAGACCAGCTTTAGTAGCTCTATCCCAGACCAGCTTTAGTAGCTCTATCCCAGACCAGCTTTAGTAGCGCTATCCCAGACCAGCTTTAGTAGCTCTATCCCAGACCAGCTTTAGTAGCTCTATCCCAGACCAGCTTTAATAGCGCTATCAAAGACCAGCTTTAGTAGCTCTATCCCAGACCAGCTTTAGTAGCTCTATCCCAGACCAGCTTTAGTAGCTCTATCAAAGACCAGCTTTAGTAGCTCTATCCCAGACCAGCTTTAGTAGCTCTATCCCAGACCAGCTTTAGTAGCTCTATCCCAGACCAGCTTTAGTAGCTCTATCCCAGACCAGCTTTAGTAGCTCTATCCCAGACCAGCTTTAGTAGCTCTATCCCAGACCAGCTTTAGTAGCGCTATCAAAGACCAGCTTTAGTAGCTCTATCCCAGACCAGCTTTAGTAGCTCTATCCCAGACCAGCTTTAGTAGCTCTATCCCAGACCAGCTTTAGTAGCTCTATCCCAGACCAGCTTTAGTAGCTCTATCCCAGACCAGCTTTAGTAGCTCTATCCCAGACCAGCTTTAGTAGCTCTATCCCAGACCAGCTTTAGTAGCGCTATCAAAGACCAGCTTTAGTAGCTCTATCCCAGACCAGCTTTAGTAGCTCTATCCCAGACCAGCTTTAGTAGCTCTATCCCAGACCAGCTTTAGTAGCTCTATCCCAGACCAGCTTTAGTAGCTCTATCCCAGACCAGCTTTAGTAGCTCTATCCCAGACCAGCTTTAGTAGCTCTATCCCAGACCAGCTTTAGTAGCTCTATCCCAGACCAGCTTTAGTAGCTCTATCCCAGACCAGCTTTAGTAGCGCTATCAAAGACCAGCTTTAGTAGCTCTATCCCCAGACCAGCTTTAGTAGCTCTATCCCAGACCAGCTTTAGTAGCTCTACTCCCAGACCAGCTTTAGTAGCTCTATCCCAGACCAGCTTTAGTAGCTCTATCCCAGACCAGCTTTAGTAGCTCTATCCCAGACCAGCTTTAGTAGCTCTATCCCAGGCCAGCTTTAGTAGCTCTATCCCAGACCAGCTTTAGTAGCGCTCTATCAAAGACCAGCTTTAGTAGCTCTATCCCAGACCAGCTTTAGTAGCTCTATCCCAGACCAGCTTTAGTAGCTCTATCCCAGACCAGCTTTAGTAGCTCTATCCCAGACCAGCTTTAGTAGCTCTATCCCAGACCAGCTTTAGTAGCTCTATCCCAGGCCAGCTTTAGTAGCTCTATCCCAGACCAGCTTTAGTAGCTCTATCCCAGACCAGCTTTAGTAGCGCTATCAAAGACCAGCTTTAGTAGCTCTATCCCAGACCAGCTTTAGTAGCTCTATCCCAGACCAGCTTTAGTAGCTCTATCCCAGACCAGCTTTAGTAGCTCTATCCCAGACCAGCTTTAGGAGCTCTATCCCAGACCAGCTTTAGTAGGGCTATCCCAGACCAGCTTTAGTAGCTCTATCCCAGACCAGCTTTAGTAGCTCTATCCCAGACCAGCTTTAGTAGCTCTATCCCAGACCAGCTTTAGTAGCGCTATCAAAGACCAGCTTTAGTAGCTCTATCCCAGACCAGCTTTAGTAGCTCTATCCCAGACCAGCTTTAGTAGCGCTATCAAAGACCAGCTTTAGTAGCTCTATCCCAGACCAGCTTTAGTAGCTCTATCCCAGACCAGCTTTAGTAGCTCTATCCCAGACCAGCTTTAGTAGCTCTATCCCAGACCAGCTTTAGTAGCTCTATCCCAGGCCAGCTTTAGTAGCTCTATCCCAGACCAGCTTTAGTAGCTCTATCCCAGACCAGCTTTAGTAGCGCTATCAAAGACCAGCTTTTAGTAGCTCTATCCCAGACCAGCTTTAGTAGCTCTATCCCAGACCAGCTTTAGTAGCGCTATCAAAGACCAGCTTTAGTAGCTCTATCCCAGACCAGCTTTAGTAGCTCTATCCCAGACCAGCTTTAGTAGCGCTATCAAAGACCAGCTTTAGTAGCTCTATCCCAGACCAGCTTTAGTAGCTCTATCCCAGACCAGCTTTAGTAGCGCTATCCCAGGCCAGCTTTAGTAGCGCTATCCCAGGCCAGCTTTAGTAGCTCTATCCCAGGCCAGCTTTAGTAGCTCTATCCCAGACCAGCTTTAGTAGCTCTATCCCAGACCAGCTTTAGTAGCTCTATCCCAGACCAGCTTTAGTAGCGCTATCAAAGACCAGCTTTAGTAGCTCTATCCCAGACCAGCTTTAGTAGCTCTATCCCAGACCAGCTTTAGTAGCTCTATCCCAGACCAGCTTTAGTAGCTCTATCCCAGACCAGCTTTAGTAGCGCTATCCCAGACCAGCTTTAGTAGCTCTATCCCAGACCAGCTTTAGTAGCACTTTGCACTGAACTGCCCTCTGCCATTTCCCTCTCCAATTTCTGAGCTCAGCAGAAAACTGTCCAGCTCTGCCACACATGCACAGCTTTACCTGGCGCGCGCACACACACACATTTATCTCCAGAGGCAGGCTCCAGGCAGTGTGGTCTCCACTCTCCACAGTCATGGTACACTGATCTTGTGAAAAGCTCCACAGCCACTGAGCCAAGGGATTGTAACAGCATCTATCTGGCCCGGTACACACCAAATGTGTTATACATGAGTTGTACAGCCTGAGCAAAACGCTTGTGATACAACAGAGTTTTTATGCACAAATATGTCACAAGCGTTTTGGAGACACCGCACCAATGGTTGTGTAAACGTGACTGGTTACATGATCGGGGGGCGTTTGACTCTGGTTCCTACTTCACAGTTGGGCCGTTTGCAGAAAGGCCTTCTTGAACATGTGAACTCTGTGCCTTAATTACAAACTGGTATGGGGATCTGTAAATATGAATACAAATGTTAAAATTATGAGTTTAGCCAAGGTGAAAGCACCGAGCTATATGGCGAAAGAAAGGATTCTTCCTGGCTAGCCAGGCGTTTCACATGTGAATTCTTAAAGAGAAGGGGGTGGGGCTAAGGCTTAAGAGGGTGTGAACAATGCTGAATGGGCATAAGAAAATAAGCACTCTTTAGGCAGCGTGCATAACTCCGCTAGCTCTCACAGTCTCACATCAAATGTTGAAGTGTTTTAAGGTTTAGGCTTAACAAAAATCTCTATATATATATATTCGCTGGATTTGAACTTGCAACCTTTCGAATCAGTGGCAGAAGCTTGCGCCCATCTGCCATCCCTTCCCGCCCATGCCCTAGCAAAACCTACTTGAAGGTAACAGCGCTCACTTTTGCCCCTAGTGGCTGGCTTCCACATAAACGAGGACGTGGAGGGACGTCTACTACTGACATGTATGACCGGTGACCTGGCTGGAAAATCTCATTTTTAAAAAAAAAGGGCATTTTCTCCTACTAGTTTTCGCCAACTACAGTGCAGCTCTGAGTCTGTACTTTTAAAATGTTATTTTTGTATTGCAAATATAGCCGTTTTATCACAGCCATTGTGTCAAATGAGATGTACATCAGCTGTACAACTAGTGTGTGTACTGGGCCTCTGACTACCACTGTCCTGTGTAGTGAACTTCTACAAGACATCATGCCCTGCTGACTTCCTGCGCTAGAGATCAGAACACCAATGAGGCATGCTATTGGGTTTTAGGCTATAGATAAGTAATATCAACATGGTTTTATTTGATCACTAATCTTAATATTCATCTGATGAAATGTGAAGGGACTCAGTTTGCAGCGTCTACTGTATTATTAGTTCAGTTTGGATGGCTCAATAATGTGGCAAGATAGTACTAGATTAGTCAATTTCCTCAACTTTTACACTGTATTACACTACCTTATCATATGAAATAGTGCAGAAAACTCTTGTCTATAGGAAAGGCAATGCGGGAGGGAAATCTGGCCTCATTTACAAACTGCAAAATACATGGTAGAGGACAATCCATTACAGTTGACTATACACAGAGAGAGATGTCATTTTCATCAAAGATAAATTGAACTCAGGAGGGACATATTGTGCTCTTTGCCTCTCTCTCCCTCTCTCTCTGCCTCCCTCCCTGTCTCTCTCCCTCTCTCTCTCTGCCTGCCTCCCTGTCTCTCTCCCTGCCTCCCTCCCTGTCTCTCTCCCTGTCTCTCTCTGCCTCCCTCCCTGTCTCTCTCTCTCTCCCTCTCTCTCTCTCTCCCTGTCTCTCTCCCTCTGCCTCCCTCCCTGTCTCTCTCTCTGCCTCCCTCTCTCTCTCACTGTCTCTGCCTCTCTCCCTGTCTCTCTCTGCCTGTCTCTCTCCCTCTCTCTCTCTCTGCCTCCCTCCCTGTCTCTCTCTGCCTCCCTCCCTGTCTCTCTCTCTGCCTCTCTCCCTGCCTCTCTCCCTGCCTGCCTCCCTCTCTCTCTCTCTCTCTCTCTCTCTCTCTCCCCGTCTCCCTCCCTGTCTCCCTCCCTGTCTCTCTCTCCCTGTCTCTCTCTGCCTCCCTCTCTCTCTCTCTGCCTCCCTGTCTCTCTCTGCCTCTCTCCCTGTCTCTCTCTGCCTCCCTCCCTGTCTCTCTCCCTCTCTGCCTCCCTCCCTGTCTCTCTGCCTCTCTCTCTCTCTCTCTCCCTGTCTCTCTCTGCCTCCCTCCCTGTCTCCTCCCTGTCTCCTCCCTGTCTCCCTCCCTGTCTCCCTCCCTGTCTCTCTCCAAGGTGAAAGAGGCAGGGTCTGGGAGCAGTATGCATTTAAACATTTTGTTAGTCTATTATCTATCTGGGGTGGTGTTTATCTCACACACACATTCACACGCTCACAAACGACCTGAGGGCCTTGAGTGCTGCGTTTACCCACCGTCGCCTGTGAGTTTATCGTTCGGGGCCTCCGCGGAGCTGGGTCTCTTACCAGGATGGAGAGGAGATTAATGCTACGGTGGAGGTGAGCAAAACACAAAGGACGATCCATCTGCCTCAGGACAGAGTGGACAGCCCTGCTGTGCGGCGGGTGAGAATATTGGCATAGCTATTTATCATGGGGCGGCAACTATATACACACACTCACAGAGAGAGACACACACACACACAAGGTCCGAGTGCTCCCTGTCTCCCCTGAGCCACCTCCACCCCTCATGTTGCCCCAATACACCTCAGAACAACACATCCCAGACCCAACACAGCTAGGGGCTAGCCATGCCAGCACCCTGGAACACCAAGGACAAGCCCCACCTTTTGATGGGAGGTGGCAGCACGGAGGCCCGAGGAGGAGAGGGTGAGGGAAGCAGGGCCTTACCTTGAGACCAGGGTCATTTTAAGTAGAGCTCACTGTTGCAAAACATTTTGCCACGGAGAACTGGGAAAGTCAAGTAGCAACCCCCTTAAGGGGGAATTCCGACCCGAGTTAAGCGCATGTAAGGCCGTATCTAGACTTGACAGTTTCATGCAGCTTTAGTATTCTGATCATGGAATTCTGAACGCGTCATGCGTCTACACCTACATTTAAATGTGTCCACAGTGTGTCCGGATTCCCCTTTCCTATATTCAAATGCCAGTATGCATTCTACAAACGGTGGAATAGGCAAAATATGATAACTACTGTAGCTAAGTAGCCAGCTAACCTCTGTAGCTAGCCAGCAACACTAAAGGGATTGCAAACTGTTTAGCATAACTCTAGCCAAAGAAAAAATATTTTTTCTAAATATTAGCTGGCTAGCATATAAGTCCAGCAAACATATTCCTCACACGCTAGGAACGTATTTCCTTCAACTTCATAATGAAAAGGTGCTTCTCGATCCAAAACCTCACGTATTTTTTGGAGACTTGTGGGAGGAGTGCTGATGATATCGGCCACTGTATGCGCCTAGTCTGAGGAGAAATCAGCACACAATGCATCCCTGACAATCTCCTGAAGTGGTCAGCCAGATCTGAACACAATCAGACCACAAAGCGACTTTTGAACGTCTAGACCCGTCTTTTCAATGCAATCTTCGATTCTGATAGCAGAAGTTGCATGTAAGTGTCAAGTGCAGACACAACCTAAATGGAACGTAATTCCGGTTTCTGCACCTTTCTCTCTACGCATATTCTGACCTTGAATTTAAGCATGAGAATAGCATGCTATTCACATTTAAATCATTTAGGAGACGCTCTTATCCAGAGCGACTTACAGTTAGTGAGTGCATACATATTATTATTTCATACTGGCCCCCCGTGGGAATCAAACCCGCTCTACCAACTGAGCTACATCCCTGCCGGCCATTCCCTCCCCTACCCTGGACGACGCTGGGCCAATTGTGCGCCGCCCCATGGGTCTCCCGGTCGCGGCCGGCTACAACAGAGCCTGGATTTGAACCAGGATCTCTAGTGGCACAGCTAGCACTGCGATGCAGTGCCTTAGACCACTGCGCCACACGGGAGGCTATTCACCAGCTATTCGTTTTGGATGGAGATCGAATAAATGAAGGTGTGTCTACAGATACGCAGTATTCTGACCTTGACTTAATTCCTCTCATAATTCCACCACCTTTACGTGCGAGGAAACCATGAATAAGGTCTAGCGAACCTATCAGTTCAAAGTGGGAAAAGTATCTACTTAATTTTTTCAGATGTAAATTACAGTGCATGGAGAATGGTGTAATTTCTAACTTGAAAAGAGCTATGGTCAGTGGCGAATTTAGCATGTAAATGTTGGTGGGGCAAAAATATATAAAATCAATACATGTTTGATGCATGCCAGCAAAGCCCCTATTCAACACTAAACAATACATTAATTGCACAATAACGGTGACAAAAGGTACCCATAAACTGTTAGGGCCTACATAAAGCTGTCCCAACACCTTACCCCTGCTACACCTGGCTATCAGCGGAGCCTTGTCTGGCAGCGAAACAGTTCATTCAGCCTCATTTACTGCCTTTAAAAAAATAACATGGCTGACTTGCTTAAACAAATGTGGTTTCTACTAACAATTGAGATGTACGAACTATAGCATAAGGGGATGACGAGCGGATAAGAGGCAATCCGTAATATCGATTAAGACATTAATGAGCGAGCTAGGACCGGACGTAGTCAATATAACTATTTGTTCAGCACTTTTGAAATGTACAGGTGACAGAGTTCAGAACATGGGCCATTCTTACAGTGTTCTCCCTGTACACCAAGTCAGAACCGTAGGATAAATAAAGGGGGCATATAAGCAGACAATGAAAGCTCTTACAATATTCGATGATGACATTTCTCTAAAACAGGCTATAGGCTAATTGTGCACCACCTAGTCAGAACAGTAGGCTAAGTTATGAGGGGAAAAGGGACCAAATTATTAGGGCGAGGCACATGGGCTACTAACAGCTTACTACACAACATACACTTAGTATTACTTTCTTAGCTACAGTATACATATCTCCCTGGCATATTACATCATTTATGCAGCGGCATACAAGACATTTTTGGACTCACCTTGTTGTGCTGTGCTCACTTGAACAGGAAGGTGGCGCGGCGGTCCTTCATGGGCAACTTTTGTCATCAAACTTTATCATCAAAGTCTGGCATTCTCTGGATTTATGTTGCTTTCAAGACAACCGGGAACTCGTGGAAAAAAAACAAGGTCGAATTATGATGACGTCAGTGATCTTCAGGTCGGAGCTCTAGAAAGAGGCCCAAGATCCCGACTTGCAATTCCAAGTTGGATGACCGTTCAAAACATATTTTCCCAATTGTCTTGAACTCACTGAAGTCTGAGATTTCCCAGTTCTGAGTTTCCAGTTGTTTTGAAAGCACCAGAAGTCCTGCTAGATTGACAGCATGGCCAATATTGAATGTTTATCCTTTTAAGCTTGGAAAAGAGACCCTTAAACCTAGACTTGGACTACACATGCACTCCACTGAATAGCAGGCTAGTGATTGCTTTGCAATGCTTGCAGTTAGCCACTGATTCCTTCCAAACCACTCATTGTTGAATATGCAATTTCCAACTTGTTGTGTAATGTTTATGCCCAATGAGCACCGATATGTTTTTTTCTATAATTTCTCTTCATTATTTCTCTTCATATGACAAGGACTGAAAAGGATTTGGCAGTAAATTGTCGACTTGATTCATGATGATGACTGCTAGCTTGCAAGCAAAAATGTATGATGTTGACATGATCAGTCCAATCAAAGCTACTGTAGATATAACGTGATTTGACATCATTTTATCTGTGGCCAATGACCTTGAGCCTTCTTGGATGGGCACTTCCAATGTAACTCTATGAGCACCCAAGAGGCTTGAAGTTTCGAGCTCTACCTGTAGATTTCGCCGGTGACTTAGTGTCGCCATGAGTGACAGAACACTGAGCCAATTACGGCGCAACTAGAGAATATTACCAACCCCTAAACTCCGTATTTTCAGCTTGCTGCCCCACCACCACAGAAAGCACTGAGCTAGGCTGAAACAGCTGCATTTTGGAGCTGCCTTACTCAAGAAAGAAAAAAAGAGACCAAGTTTGTATGTGGCTTTATTAACTCAAAGATATATATATATTTTTTCATTGTTTGCAAACTGATATGTGACACTTATTAATGCCAAAATAACATGAAAAACAGGTGGGGCAGAGCCCTGAATGACTGGCTACTGATAAGAGCTAGGTAAATGAGTAATCCTTTTGGATCGGGGAATTATACATATAAATTACACTTCCGACACCGCCTAAACATCAGCTATGCAGGTATCGGTTAACGCTTGATCTGATTGAATCTAGGCCTAAATCGTAATGGAGTCGGCCGCGACCGGGAGACCCATGAGGCGGCGCACAATTGGCCCAGCGTCGTCCGGGTTAGGGGAGGGTTTGGCCTGCCGGGATGTTCTTGTCCCATCGCGCACTAGCGACTCCTGTGGCGGGCAGGGTGCACGCTGACCCGGTCGCCAGGTGTACGGTGTTTCCTCCGACACATTGGGTGAAGCGGGCATTGTGTCAAGAAGCAATGCGGCTCAATTGGGTTGTGTTTCAGAGGACGCACGGCTCTCGATCTTCGCCTCTCCCGTGTCCGTACGGGAGTTGCAGCGATGGGACAAGACTGTAACTACCAATTGGATACCACGAAATTGGGGAGAAAAGGGGAGGATTAAAAATAAATCGTTATGGAGCAGAGCGCAGACCAAGCCATAACAGTTTGAACCCAATGATTAGTGCAGGCAATTAGACACTATTCTCCCTATTATAATTATATGTACACTAATCTTCCAACATTACCATGGGGTTGAAGAACTAAATGTTACTTTTTTATTCGTTAATATATTTTGTATGTAATGGCTCTCCAAACCAGTTTTTTATTATTCATAAATACTTTCCTAATCCTAAATAATCTACAATATTAAGAGTATTTTTTTTATCTACCAATTGGTGCTGAAACAGAGACAAATATGCATATATTTAGATGGTTTTCTTTCATTGATCCCTAATATTCTGAACCCATTCTCTCTATATTCACTGCTCAAAAAAATAAAGGGAACACTTAAACAACACAATGTAACTCCAAGTCAATCACACTTCTGTGAAATCAAACTGTCCACTTAGGAAGCAACACTGATTGACAATAAATTGCACATGCTGTTGTGCAAATAATATAGACAACAGGTGGAAATTATAGGCAATTAGCAAGACACCCCCAATAAAGGACTGGTTTTGCAGGTGGTGACCACAGACCACTTCTCAGTTCCTATGCTTCCTGGCTGATGTTTTGGTCACTATTGAATGCTGGCGGTGCTTTCACTCTAGTGGTAGCATGAGACGGAGTCTACAACCCACACAAGTGGCTCAGGTAGTGCAGCTCATCCATGATGGCACATCAATGCGAGCTGTGGCAAGAAGGTTTGCTGTATCTGTCAGCGTAGTGTCCAGAGCATGGAGGCGCTACCAGGAGACAGGCCAGTACATCAGGAGACGTGGAGGAGGCCGTAGGAGGGCAACAACCCAGCAGCAGGACCGCTACCTCCGCCTTTGTGCAAGGAGGAGCAGGAGGAGCACTGCCAGAGCCCTGCAAAATGACCTCCAGCAGGCCACAAATGTGCATGTGTCTGCTGAAACGGTCAGAAACAGACTCCATGAGGGTGGTATGAGGGCCCGACGTCCACAGGTGGGGGTTGTGCTTACAGCCCAACACTGTGCAGGACATTTGGCATTTGCCAGAGAACACCAAGATTGGCAAATTCGCCACTGGCGCCCTGTGCTCTTCACAGATGAAAGCAGGTTCACACTGAGCACGTGACAGACGTGACAGAGTCTGGAGACGCCGTGGAGAACGTTCTGCTGCCTGCAACATCCTCCAGCACGGTTTGGCGGTGGGTCAGTCATGGTGTGGGGTGGCATTTCTTTGGGGGGCCGCACAGCCCTCCATGTGCTCGCCAGAGGTAACCTGACTGCCATTAGGTACCGAGATGGGATCCTCAGACCCCTTGTGAGACCATATGCTGGTGTGGTTGGCCCTGGGTTCCTCCTAATGCAAGACAATGCTAGACCTCATGTGGCTGGAGTGTGTCAACAGTTCCTACAAGAGGAAGGCATTGATGCTATGGACCGCCCGTTCCCCAGATCTGAATCCAATTGAGCACATCTGGGACATCATCCACCAACGCCACGTTGCACCACAGACTGTCCAGGAGTTGGCGGATGCTTTAGCCCAGGTCTGGGAGGAGATCCCTCAGGAGACCATCCGCCACCTCATCAGGAGCATGCCCAGGCGTTGTAGGGAGGTCATACAGGCACGTGGAGGCCACACACACTACTGAGCCTCATTTTGACTTGTTTTAAGGACATTACATCAAAGTTGGATCAGCCTGTAGTGTGATTTTCCACTTTAATTTTGAGTGTGACTCCAAATCCAGACCTCCATGGGTTGATAAATTTGATTTCCATTGATCATTTTTGTGTGATTTTGTTGTCAGCACATTCAACTATGTAAAGAATTTTTTTTTAATAAGATTATTTAATTCATTCAGATTTAGGATGTGTTATTTTAGTGTTCCCTTTATTTTTTTGAGCAGTGTATATTCTAGTGAGTCTGTCGACAAAATTAAAACCTAAAGGTACAACGTATGGCTTAAACCGATAAATGTACTGAAAACCTTATTGAATGAAAACGCCACGAGAAAATCTGTTGGCCAACAAGTGGGAGAGTTGTCAGCGGTTGATTGAAATGTATTCCGGTTGAATTAAATGTATTCGATCATGCAAGGTAGCTACACCTGCAGAACTCATTATGACACTGAATAAGGCACCCCTCGATCAGACAAACAGCGTCATTGCATCAATACTGCGTAATAAACTGCAGTCAAACTTTTTTCATTATGTAATCCAACATTTTAGTGGATATGTGTGCAGCAAAAGTTAAACATTCACCTTTTGCTACTATTTATCCTCTATGCGTACAGTTTGAACGTATGCGCCACACAGAACGCACTGCAACACAATAATGCAGGGCAAACGCAGCATTCCATTGGAAAGAAATGTACTTCTGCTGGACCAAAACACAATGACAGTCGGTCTGATCGAGTAATGCCCGATGTCAACCAGATAGGGGTGTAACGATTCGTTTTAACAACGATTCGATTTGTATCACGATTCGTGGTTGTCGATACGATTCAAGGACGATATTGGTTCATTTAGAACGATACGATCCGAAACGATTCAGTGACTTGAAATCGATTCAGTAACCTTTTAGCCAAAAATTCAACCAGTGTGACTGAAATAAATACCAGGATACTGGACAGTGCAGGTGAAGTTTCCTAGATTCCTGTTTCTTGTAAGGACCGCAATGGTGGCTTGATAATTTCTCGCTCGTCGGCTTCTCCTCTGTCGTCCGCCATGCTATGTTTTGTTGTCTTTGCGCCTTTGCGCTGCTGCTGGCGCTGGGGCGATGACGTCACGGATAGGCAGACTGAATCGAGTAATGTTTAAAGCCTTTATCATTAAAAGTGCTAAGAAAAAACATCCATATAAAGTCTGACGTGCTTAAATCCAATGGGTTATTTCCTAGTATCGATACAATCGATTTATTACATTTTAAAACGATGTTAGATCGATATATGTTGTCCAAAAGGCCAACTCGCCGAGCACAGATCGATGTAGTTGGATCATAGGAATATAAATCGATACATCGATGTAGTAGATGGATCGTTACACCCCTACAACCAGATGCATATGCGTTTTGTTTTGCCTGATGTCTAGCCCGCATTTTCCGCACGTGCTTCGCTTTTCAACTTGCTAAAAAGCTAGCTAGTAGGAGTCAGTGTGTGTACTTCCGTTTGTCCCTAGATTCTGATTTTCCAATAGAATCCTATAGGATTCTCACAATCATAAAGGATTTAGGTCATTATCAGAATCATTTACATTTTAGAAGTCTTACAGGAGCAATTAGGGTTAAGTGCCCTGCACATCATCAGATTTTTTCACCTAGTCGGCTCAGGGATTCGAACCAACAACCTTTCGGTTAATGACTCAACGCTCTTAACCCCTAGGCTACCTGACGCTTGCCTAAACCCAACACTGTTTAGAATTCTATTGGACCAATTATTATTGATTTTTTGGCAGACCCTCTTATAGTTAGTGAGTGCATACATTATTATTTCATACTGGCCCCCCGTGGGAATCGAACCCACAACCCTGGCGTTGCAAACGCCATGCTCTACCAACTTTAGTTTTAAAGGCAACACTATTTTCTTAATCACTCATATCGATATCAATTTGAAATCAATAGAGCGTGGGCAAACGTTTTGGGTGTATGCACTGTTTAAACTAACCCTCTTTAAAAAGGTCACAGTGAATCTGAGAATCATTTTCATATCACTGGTTAGAAGTGAATTTGCTGAAGACGGTCATCTACATTGTCGGATGGCAGAATGTCGGAATGAAGTTTTGGGGGGCTACCAAAACGGTGAAGGAAACACATCGGTTGCTTTGTTATTTAACTTAAACGAATCAAGAGCCGGCATAGGATATGAACAGTGAAGGGTTGACTGTTATTTGAGCGATCATTTTACTCTCGAATCCATGTATAGGTGGGAGGCCAGTGACTTTTATACAGAGCACTCTGAATTTTCCCTGCCGTTTGAGTTTGAAATTAATCTTAGAATTCTACAAAACCAATGGAAAGGTACAAAACCAATGATATCGATCTGTTTTAATCAATCGATTTTGTGTCATTGTGATTACTATAAACATTTATACTAACATCACTGATCTGAGGTAAAAACGATGTGCAATTACCCTCAAGGCAATGATGTTGTATAATCTAGTGACACATACTGTCCACATACAGGAAATTAGCACAACATAAAATAATGGAATATGTAAAAATAAATCAACATTTCAATTTCGGCAGATAGTGTACACATACAGTGCTTTCGGAAAGTATTCAGACCCCTTGACTTTTTCCACATTTTGTTACTTTACAGTCTTGTTCTAAAATGGATTAAATCGTTTTCCCCCTCATCAATCTACACACAATACCCAATAATGACAAAGCAAAAACAGGTTTTTACAAATTTATAAAAAATTAAAAACAGAAATATGACATTTACATAATTATTCAGACCCTTTACTCAGTACTTTGTTGAAGCATCTTTGGCAGCGATTACAGCCTCGAATCTTCTTGGGAATGACGCTACAAGCTTGGCACACCTGTATTTGTGTCTGGTTAGACTGTAAACTCTCCTTCCAGACTCACATTAAGAATCTCCAATCCAAAATCAAATCTAGAATCGGCTTCCTATTTCGCAACAAAGCCTCCTTCACTCATGCTGCCAAACATGCCCTCGTAAAACTGACTATCCTACCGATCCTTGACTTCGGCGATGTCATTTATAAAATAGTCTCCAACACTCTACTCAGCAAATTGGATGTAGTCTATCACAGTGCCATCCGTTTTGTCACCAAAGCCCCATATATTACCCACCATTGTTATCTGTACGCTCTCGTTGGATGGTCCTCACCAGGGGCGGTGTGTTCATTAGGGCGATATGGGCGACGCACTGCCAAACGGGAAAAGGAAGGGATTTTTTTTCTAATCAATTATATCACGGCAACAGTAGTTATCAGTGTTCTAATCTAGACGTCTGATCTGCCACTAAATGTCCAATCAGGCTAAAGTCGTGCTTCAAATGGCCCTGCCCGTTTTGGGGCGATTTCAGTCAGGTTGAAAATCGCCCCAGAAGCCTCTCATAGACTCTCATGTAAAATAATTTTTTTTCAAATATCAGAGCTTTCAATACAATCTCTATGGGTTCCGGGAGGGCTTGCACTTACGCGCTTTCGTCATACGTAACATAACCATGAACATAACTAAGAAAAGAGCGGGTAGCAGCGTCAATCAATTCACGTACTCCTGTCAAGATGGCTAGCGTTCAGTGCAACTCGATTGTCTCTTTAAAACAAGTTCCTTTTTGTCGGCGAACAAATCAAGATAAATTGGCAACGAAACAATTAGGACCTCCCAGACCAAATTTAATAATTCAACAGGTTTCTACTAAAGGGGGAAAGTCCTACACCCGAGGATTTTCCAAAAATTGGTACGAACGAAAAACCTGGCTAGCAGGCTGCGATGTAGCTAATGCAGTCTTCTGCTACCCCTGCTTACTCTTTCACCCTGAAGGCGGCATGGCAGACAGCACCGCTTGGACAGCGACTGGTGTAACGGACATGCACCATCTTTCAGAAAAGATTAAGAAACATGAGCTGTCAAAGACCCACATGGATAGCTGTTTGAGATTGTCTGCTTTGGGGAGAGTGAACATTGCCACTCAACTGGATGAGGGATACAGGCTAGCTGTCCGCCGCCACAACGATGAGGTTAGCAAGAACCGCCACATCCTCAGCCGGCTAATCCAGTGTGTGAAGTTTTGCGGAGTGTTTGAGTTAGCTTTGCGAGGCAAAGATGAAACTGAGGGCTCCACCAACCCTGGTATTTTTCTTGGACTTGTCAACAATTTTTTGCAGACGACGAGAAAGTCAAACTCATTGCGCAAGCTTACGATGGACGGGTTCATTGGGTTCATTTGACCAGCCCACCGTGAGAGAGGCATCTGGCTACGTGAGGATGCTACATGATGAAGATTTTAATTTTTTCCTGGGGCTTTTTTCACAAAATCATGCCCCACGTCGACATTCTGTACCAGAAGCTACAGAAGAAGGACATCGATGCTGTCTTCATCAAACATGCCCTCGACAGCTTCACAAGCAGTGTGCAGGCCATAAGGTAAGATTAAACAATATCATTCGATCTTTCTCAAAGCAGAGCTTTATTTGAAAATGTATGCATGAAAGGAGACTGCATTTGTGTTTGAAATTACATTATTCTCATTATATATGGCCAGTGGTGTAATCTAGCTTATTTTATATACTATGTGTACTGTACAGTGGTGCTCATAAGTGTATGAACACATTCTAAAGTTGACTAAAAAGAGGAATAAAAAAATCATCTTTTGGAAATTGATACAGTGCACTGGCACTGTACCAGGTTCTCATGAGCTACAACCTCCAGGAGACGTTCTCTGAGACTGTGACTCTGTTGAACATCCTCATAACTACTCCCATGACAACAGCTGAAGCTGAGAGATGTTTCTCAACTTTGACACGAGTTAAGACATTCCTGCGAAATTCAATGGGCCAGGAACGTCTGAATGCACTGGCCATGCTTTCCATGGAGAGGGAACTAGTCCTCAGCATGCCTGATTTCAATGAGAAAGTCATTGACCGCTTTGCTGCATTGAAAGAGAGAAGAGAACAGTTTCAGTACAAGTAATGTAGCCTCTCTCTCTCTTTGTCCCTCCCTGTCTGTCTCTTTAACACACACACGCCCAAATCAGTTCACAGTTGATGTTGTTTAAAATAGTTATTTTTCATTTAAAAAAAAGTTTTTAAAAAAACAACATCTGTTCATGTTCATTTTTACAAATCTATACAATTGGCCAGAATATGGTTGTTCATATTTACAAATCTATACAATTGGCCAGAATATGGTTGTTCATTTTTACAAAGCCATACAGATAGCTGTGTTTACCTTTTCTAGAAATTATTTTCAAATTCTGTTTTCAGGCAAAATGTCTATCACTGTTCATTTTCACAAATCTATACAAGAGGGCAGAATATGGAAGTCTATAAAAATTTCTTATTACCAATAACTTGCATCAATGTTTTCAGTAGCCTCTATCAAAAGCTCCTGCTTGCTTGTTGTGAATTATGCTCAGGTGCACATATTTCCAATTCAACCATGAGGCCTTTTTGAAGCAAGTAATGTGTATATCAGTATTGACTTATATGCTGCCCCTGTCTTCATGTTGTTGCTGGACATATCTTTTTTTAAATGTGTGTAGGTCACCTAAATCATCAGAAAAATTGCCCCCCCTGAGAATTTTTTCAGGAGCCGCCACTGGTCCTCACTACATATTCGTCGCCAAACCCACTGGCTCCAGGCCATCTATAAATCACTGCTAGGCAAATCCCTGCCTTATCTTAGCTCACTGGTCACCATAGCAACACCCACCCGTAGTATGCGTTCCAGCAGGTATATCTCACTGGTCATCCCCAAAGCCAACACCTCCTTTGGTCGCCATTCCTTCCAGTTCTCTGCTGCCAATGACTGGAACGAACTGCAAAAATCTCTGAAGCTGGAGACTCTTATCTCCCTCACTAACTTTAAGCATCAGTTGTCAGAGCACCTTACCATTCACTGCACCTGTACACAGCCCATCTGAAATTAGCCCACCCAACTACCTCATCCCCATATTGTTATTTATTTTGCTCATTTGCACCCCAGTATCTCTATTTGCACATCATCTTTTGCACATCTATCATTCCTGTGTTAATACGAAATTGTAACTATTTTGCACTATGGCCTATTTATTGCCTGACCTCCATAACTTACTACATTCACACACACTGTATATATATTTTCTGTTGTATTTTTGACTTTATGTTTTGTTTACCCCATATGTAACTCTTGTGTTGTTGTTTTTAATCGCACTGCTTTGCTTTATCTTGGCCAGGTCGCAGTTGTAAATGAGAACTTGTTCTCAACTGGCTTACCTGGTTAAATAAAGGTTAAATAAAATAAAAATTTAAATTGGGGAGTTTCTCCGATTCTTCTCTGCAGATCCTCTCAAGCTCTGTCAGGTTGGATGGGGAGCGTCGCTGCACAGATATTTTCAGGTCTCTCCAGAGATGTTTGATCGGGTTCAAGTCCGGGCTCTGGCTGGGCCACTCAAGGACATTCAGAGACTTGTCCCGAAGCCACTCCTGCGTTGTCTTGGCTGTGTGCTTAGGGTCGTTGTCCTGTTGGAAGGTGAACCTTCGGCCCCAGTCTGAGGTCCTGAGCGCTCTGGAGCAGGTTTTCATCTAGGATCTCTCTGTACTTTGCTCCGTTCATCTTTCCCACGATCCTGACTAGTCTCCCAGTCCCTGCCACTGAAAAACATTCCCACAGCATGATGCTGCCACCACCATGCTTCACCGTAGGGATGTTACCAGGTTTCTTCCAGATGTGACTCTTGGCATTCAGGCCAAAGAGTTCAATCTTGGTTTCATCAGACCAGAGAATCTTGTTTCTTATGGTCTGAGAGTCTTTAGGTGCCTTTTGGCAAACTCCAAGCGGGCTGTCATGTGCCTTTTACTGAGGAGTGGCTTCCATCTGGCCACTCTACCATAAAGGCCTGATTGGTTGAGTGCTGCAGAGATGATTGTCCTTCTGGAAGGTTCTCCCATCTCTACAGAGGAACTCTAGAGCTCTGTCTGAGGGACCATCGGGTTCTTGGTCACCTCCCTGACAAAGGCCCTTCTCCCCCGATTGCTCAGTTTGGCCGGGCGGCCAGCTCTAGGAAAAGTCTTGGTGGTTCCAAACTTCTTCCATTTAAGAATGATTGAGGCTACTGTGTTCTTGGGGATCTTCAACGCTGCAGAAATGTTTTGGTACCCTTCCCCAGATCTGTGCCTCGACACAATTCTGTCTCGGAGCTCTACGGACAATTCCTTCGACCTCATGGCTTGGTTTTTGCTCTGACATGCACTGTCAACTGTGGGACCTTATATAGACAGTTGTGTCCCTTACCAAATCATGTCCAATCAAATGAATTTACCACAGGTGGACTCCAATCAAGTTGTAGAAACATCTCAAGGATGATCAATGGAAACAGGATGCACCTGAGCTCAATTTCGAGTCTCATAGCAAAGGGTCTGAATACTTATCTAAATAAGGTATTTCTGTTTTTAATTTTTAATACATTAGCAAAAATGCCTAAAAACCTGTTTTCGCTTTGTCATTTGTCATTGGCATTCTCTCAACCAGCTTCATTAGGAATGCTTTTCCAACAGTCTTGAAGGAGTTCCCACATATGCTGAGCACTTGTTGGCTGCTTTTCCTTCACTCTGCGGTGAAGGAAAAGTTTCATCATAGCGCTTGATGGTTTTTGCGACTGCACTTGAATAAACTTTCAAAGTTCTTGACTGACCTTCATGTCTTAAAGTAATGATGGACTGTCGTTTCTCTTTGCTTATTTGAGCTGTTCTTGCCATAATATGGACTTGGTCTTTTACCAAATAGGGCTATCTTCTGTATACCTTGTCACAACACAACTGATTGGCTTAAACGCATTAAGATGGAAAGACATTCCACAAATTAACTTTTAACAAGGCAGACCTGTTAATTGAAATGCATTCCAGGTGACTACCTCATGAAGCTGGTTGAGAGAATGCCAAGAGAGTGCAAAGCTGTCATCAAGGCAAAGGGTAAATACTTTGAAGAATCTCAAATATAAAATATATTTTGAATTGTTTAACACTTTTTTGGTTACTACATGATTCCTTGTGTGTTATTTCATAGTTTTGATGTCTTCACTATTATTCTACAATGTAGAAAATAGTAAAAACAGAGAAAAACCCTGGAATGAGTAGGTGTGTCCAAACTTTTGACTGGTACTGTATATCACGCTTCACTATCTGGCAGTCCGACGGACGAATCTGGGTTTGGCGGATGCCAGGAGAAACCTACCTGCTCGAATGCATAGTGCCAACTGTAAAGTTTGGTGGAGGAGGAATAATGGTCTGGGGCTGTTTTTCATGGTTCGGGCTAGGCCTCTTAGTTCCAGTGAAGGGAAATCTTAATGCTACAGCACACAATGACATTCTAGATTATTCTGTGCTTACAACTTTGTGGCAACAGTTTTGGGAAGGCCCCTGTTTCAGCATGACAATGCCCCCGTGCACAAAGTGAGGTCCATACAGAAATGGTTTGTCGAGATCGGTGTGGAAGAATTTGACTGGCCCGCACAGAGCCCTGACCTCAACCCCATCGAACACCTTTGGGATGAATTGGAAGGCCGACTGCGGCCAGGCCTAATCGCCCAACCTCAGTGCCCGACCTCACTAATGCTCTTGTGGCTGAATGGAAAGCAAGTCCCCGCAGCAATGTTCCAACATCTAGTGGAAAGCCTTCCCAGAAGAGTGGAGGCTGTTATAGCAGCAAAGGGGGGACCAACTCCATATTAATGCCCATGATTTTGGAATGAAATGTTCGAAGAGCAGGTGTCCACATACTTTTGGTCATGTAGTGTATATTTCTCACTAGTTTAACCATTTACAGAGTCATTTTTTCAATCTTATGCGCAATTTAACCGGGGCGCTCTAGAAAAAGCTCCCATAGTGAATGTGCAGCAGCCCGTTCATTCGCCCGGCCTACTTAGTATAACCTGTCAAGCCATTGTATTGATAGTATTCTAGTCATTGTTATTTCAGACCACATTGTATGGGCAGTACAATTGAATAAATACAGCTTTATTGGACAATCTCACAGCTAAATATCGCACAGAAACCTGAACATTTATGTTAAACTGCAATCAAGATTAAAAGACCAGTAAACGGAGGAACAGCCTCTCTCCGGAGCACAATCTCCATATCTTTGCCTGTTCACACCAGTGTTCATTCCCTGAGGTTCTCAACCTCTTCAACACACAATCGCAATATGGGAGGGATTCAAGGCTGCAAGTTAATTTGCAGTATGACCAATAGAAAACTCCTATCAGATTTTGGAACCAGTCCTATTGGACTCCTACGGGATTCTATCCTATAGGATTTTATTTGATAGTGTGGGGCTCTATTTTCTTATAACTAGATGTGATGCCTAGCTTAGAAAGAATGCATTAATGATTAAACATAATAGGTTTGTACTGTACTGATATAAATTGTTTAACATAACAAGCTGTGATTCATGTGAGGAATGTTAGGGAGTAGGGTGAGACAGACTTGTGATTCTCACAGACACATACACACTGTCTCTTTGTTAAACCACGCTCAAGGACGTGTACTGCAAAAAGGTGCTGACTCTACAAGTTGTGATGATAGCAACTTATGCCTGGCAACAGTGTGCAACAGTGAAGCGCCAAGGGGCTGGGACCAGCCTGTGCGCCAACGATAGGCTGAGTAAGTCTAAACCACGCTCAGTCTCTACTCTGATAGGCCCAGCATGGAGCGGGAACTATCACAGTCAGAGTATTTAAAGAAGAGCCTGTAACAATGGATCAGTTCTCTGTCTGCCCTGCATGGTATTTTTTAGTGGACCCGTATATACGAACATCATATTTACCATTGAAGGTTTTGCATTAATTAAAATACTAGTCTATTTTAGAAGACGTGTATTGACCTCTTTTGTTCCTAATACCAGATTTGAATTGACGCAACTTAACAATTGGTGACCACCGACTGTGATCTGGTAGAAGGGACTTCGCTGGGTATTGTCCGGCCCATTGGACATCTCTGTCATTGGACGGTGTGTTTCACAAAGAGTCCGGACTACTAAAAACAGGTAAGCAGACACCTATTGTTATATAACTAAAGTTCTGCACATTGGCTTTATCCAAATACATTTTGTGAAACACCTGTTTGATGTAAGTGAACTAAATTATGAAATTATTATGAGTAGATAAGCACCATATTGTGACATGCATGGTGAATGTGATGTTAAACCATGGCAAGGTCCGTAACTGCGGGGGTACGGCTAGGTTCGAAGAATCACACCGGCAAGGTCCGTAACTGCGGGGGTACGGCTAGGTTCGGAGAAAATACTGACATCTATCGGCAAGGTCCGTAATTGCGAGGGTACGGCTAGGTTCGAAGATACAGGGAATAATTGACTTAAGTAATTGCTATCGGCAAGGTTCGTAACTACGTGGGTACGGCTAGGTTCGAAGAATCACACCGGCAAGGTCCGTAACTACGTGGGTACGGCTAGGTTCGAAGAATCACACCGGCAAGGTTCGTAACTACGTGGGTACGGCTAGGTTCGAAGAATTACACCGGCAAGGTCCGTAACTACGTGGGTACGGCTAGGTTCGAAGAATTACACCGGCAAGGTTCGTAACTACGTGGGTACGGCAAGGTTCGAAGAATCACACCGGCAAGGTCCGTAACTACGTGGGTACGGCTAGGTTCGAAGAATCACACCGGCAAGGTTCAGTAACTCACGTGGGTACGGCTAGGTTCGAAGAATTACACCGGCAAGGTCCGTAACTACGTGGGTACGGCTAGGTTCGAAGAATTACACCGGCAAGGTTCGTAACTACGTGGGTACGGCTAGGTTCGAAGAATCACACCGGCAAGGTCCGTAACTTCGAGGGTACGGCTAGGTTCGGGAAATTTTAGATAGTGTTGCGCTATCGGCAAGGTCCGTAACTAGTACGGCTAGGATCGTAGGAGCACTTTAAAGTACACTATAGTGTTGTGCTTCGGCAGGGAGTTGTACTTGGGGGTACACCCAGATTGGAGGAGCACTTTAAAGTATAGGGTGTTGTCGTATGCACGAGAGTGAATGATCCCAGTGTAATAAAAGAGTGTTTACAGACGAAATAAAAGAGGGAATGCGGGTTACTAAAATTAATAAACCTGTATACCGTGATAGAAAACTAATTAGGAATTAAAGACGTCTGTGGCTGTCCAAACTGTATAATTTGTGAATAACTATTGGGTTTGTGGTTGCTTAAACCGTATAACCCGTTAATAACAATTGGGAACATAAAGGTAAAATAATGAATAACTAGTATGACTAAACTGAAACGTTTGAACTGATATGATTGAACTGTAACGTTTGATGTTTGACATAGCATAATACTGGTTTTAAATAATTAAGTTGAAGCAATTTGGTTTATTATTTAATTTAACGTTTGATGTTTGACCCTGCAAAATACTGGTTAAATAATTAGACTGAAATAATTTGGTTTATCGTTGAAATATAAATATGCACCGACTTTAACTAATTAGGTGGGAATAATTTGATTTAAATAAATAGATAGACGTACTTTAAATAATTAAATAGCGGACGAATATTACAAATTAAAACGAAAAACAGACAAAACCTGTTCCGACTGGACACAGGAGGGAGAAACTCGAGGGGAGGGGCTGGAGACAGCGAGAGTGTGGCTTTTGAAGAGTCAGGAGAGACAGGGGGGTGATTTGTGTCGATTGGGAGTTGGCTGGGAACACCACGGGGCGATTGTTTGAGAGGTACCTATAAATTTCTAACGATATATACGTATGAACTTGCTCACCCGAACGTAGACCTACATCATGGGTGAGAAAGTAGAGAATATTTACATTTGCATTTTTGGTCATTTGGCAGACGCTCTGGTCCAGAGCGACTTATGGGAGCGATTGGGGTTGAGTGCCTTGCTCAGGGGCACATCGGCAAATTTTTCGCCTGGTCGGCTCGGGGATTGGAACCGGCGACCTCTCGGTTGTTGGCGCGGCGCTATTGGTCACTAAGCTGCCTGCCGCCCCATATGAGTTTAAGGTTGTGCCGTTGTTTGATCATGTGATAAGGTTTAATGGGTAATCGGACCATAACTAATGTGGGTATGGAAGTAATGTATAAACAGTGGAGAGCCAATAGGGGGCTGCATTGAACTATTATGTTTTGTTGGGCATTTCGGTGGCATTTCGGTGAAGTCTGTGTGTATGAGTGAATTCAACGGCTGGTGTGGGTGGTGACCGGATGCTACGGAGTGTTTGGTTTGGTGATGTTGAATGGACGATTTGTAGCGTGTTTTGGGGTTAAATAGAAAGACTCACTTATTCAATAGAGAATGGGTGAAGGGAGAGAGAGCATTACTTTGTGTTGCTGAATGAGGTAAAAGCTAGTGCAGTTTTCATTTGGTGACGTCACTTGCTCTATGAACTGGAAGTATTTACTTTGAAAGCATCGCGGAATGTGTGGAGTGACTGGCGATGTATGGAGAGGGTCACTGGTTCGAAAACAGGTAGGGACAGTGGGTAAAGCTTTCGCATTGGGGCTATAGACCTAGATTACTACGTGGATTGAGAAATGTGAAAGGTTGAATTAGATAGTTTAAGTAGAAGTATTCTAGAAAGGTCTATGAAAATATGTTACAAGGTCCCCTTGCGCCTTCCCCGTTGTGTAGGAAGGAGCAAGGGGAGGGGTGAGAGATAGTTCAAATGATAGGAATATCATTAAATGTATGCTTATCAACGATAGCAAGTATTTGTTTTATTAATTAGGGCCTAATCAGAGAGAACAGTTAAAGAAATTGAATAGTGAACTGAAATGGCGATAGAGCTGTGAAAATTGAGTTGAGGACAAAGGAGAGTAATTATGGCTCTGGTTAGAATAAAATAAATAGAGACAGTCAAGCGAGTTGGGTTGAGCTGTGGGATTTCAAGTGGAGGTCTGAATGCTTGACTGGAAGGCAGTGCTTTAATAAATTCTAGTTGTTATTACTTTATTCGACAGGTTGCTTAACACCAGTGGTGTATGCAAATGGTTGGTGAATTCTAGAACGATAATTTATTTTCTAATAAACTAAAGTTTAAAATATCTGATATCTGTATCATGTTTTGTGTGTACTACCATCTTTAGATTACTGATGGTAATTGAAGGTTAACAAAATTATAACCAGGATAAAGAGAATTAGCTCATCTCATTGGAATGTTGCCAAGGGCTAGGGGAGCAGTAGTGGAGTTAGGCAGTATTTAGGTCATAAAAGTGAGCTACCAAATTAAGGCCTGGCTATTTGTGGTTGTTGTTTTTCAAATTGGGTTTTTCAAACAAAAAACAACACACCTAGTATGATGGTTATAAAGCCTTGTTGTTTCAATTTTGGGGGGGTTTCAACAGGTCAAGGGTGATAGGTCTTAGAGGAGCACACACAGTGAATTTTATGGAGTTTTTTTCAGTTTTGGCTGAGTTTGGGTTATATATGATTTCTTATGAGAATGAATGTCATGAGGACTTAATGATTGGGATAAGTAACATTTATGAAATATTTAGAATAATGGTAATGTTTGGTATACTTTGGGATGGAACAGTTCGTTGAATAATTTCAATTGCCTCTGAACTCTGTTTTAACCTTCTGGTGTTAATTAATCATCCACACTAGTAAATTCTAAAGGCATGAGAGGAGGACTTTAAGATAGTTTATTTTACTAAGTTGAGGGTAATTTATAATACTGTGAAAAGTGTGAAGAAGATTATAATTTGGTAATAATATATATGATTTGAACCATAAAATAACAGAAGAGAGAGAGAGCTATCCCTGAATGAGGGATACCTGTTGCTAGTCAATTGTACTAATCTTGGATTACTTTTACGAGATAGAAGTAAATTGAGGTAATATCAAATGTTGTCATTTAAATTTCATTTTTAGTATGCTTTAATAAACAACAAGTTGGTATTTGAAACTAAATTAATGCAATGAGCTGCAGTAATCAGAGGAAGGCACAATCTAATGCGAAACAGCTATAACCTAGATCATTTATTTAGTAATGAGATCAGGAAGGGAGGAGCAATAAAGAAGCAAGGGACAGTCCAAAAAAAAATTAATAATAAGGGATGGCAATTGGATGATAAATGACCAATATTACCTAAGTGATTGTTTAGGTAGGTGGTAATATTGACACATGGGCAAATCATGTGTCAAAAGGGGGATGGTAGGAGATGGTAGGATTACATAATAAATATATACGAAGGAGAGGACAAAATACTTAAAACAAACAAACAATTTTTTTATATACAGTAAAAAATAAATAAATAAAAAGTCAGAAATAGAAATTGAGAGCTGAACATGTGTAAAGGTAGTTTATTAACCACACCCGTATGTCAGAGGTTTTGTGCCCCACAGGTGAACTAAAGGAGAAGGTGACCCACTATCTAACCAGGTGACTGCTGAGCATCCAGTCACTAAAGAAGAAAAACTGGAAGCAGGCCTGTTGGGAAGGGCCCTATCAGGTTATATTGGTCACTGCCTTTGCCATTAGAATAGCTGAGAGATCCACCTGGGTGCATGTCACACACTGCAAAAAGGTAAACCCAGCTACACCTGACAAACAAACACAGAGTTAGGAGAAAGAACCGATCACCACTAGGGCTCGGGGGTTGGCTCCTTAACGAAGATTCCCTTCCCCTGTCTGATCATCCCTGTGTGAGTTCGATAGAAGGTAAAGCAATGGGTTGGCCTCTGGCGTCTGACATGTTCTCAGGCGAGGGTGGGGATTCACAGGTCTCCTGACGGTAGGTAGCTGTCTGATTGTGGGGGCCATATTCCTAACACACTCAAACCCTCCTGATCCGCCAGAAGTAGTAGTTAACCTAACACAAGTTGATAAAATAATACCTGAGCACAGTCTACGAAGGCATAGGAGACAGCTAGACGTAGGGAAAGGGGAAGTACTAGGGACTTTAGGGAAGGACATCACCTTTTGAGGTCTTTGCGGACCAGTTGGGGACTACTGGCTGGTAGTATCGTAAAGGATGGGAGATATACAGTGGGAGAAAAAAGTATTTAGTCAGCCACCAATTGTGCAAGTTCTCCCACTTAAAAATATGAGAGAGGCCTGTAATTTTCATCATAGGTACACGTCAACTATGACAGACAATATGAGAAAAAAAAATCCAGAAAATCACATTGTAGGATATTTAATGAATTTATTTGCAAATTATGGTGGAAAATAAGTATTTGGTCAATAACAAAAGTTTCTCAATACTTTGTTATATACCCTTTGTTGGCAATGACACAGGTCAAACGTTTTCTGTAAGTCTTCACAAGGTTTTCACACCTGTTGCTGGTATTTTGGCCCATTCCTCCATGCAGATCTCCTCTAGAGCAGTGATGTTTTGGGGCTGTCGCTGGGCAACACAGACTTTCAACTCCCCTCCAAAGATTTTCTATGGGGTTGAGATCAGGAGACTGGCTAGGCCACTCCAGGACCTTTGAAATGCTTCTTACGAAGCCACTCCTTCGTTGCCCGGGCGGTGTGTTTGGGATCATTGTCATGCTGAAAGACCCAGCCACGTTTCATCTTTAATGCCCTTGCTGATGGAAGGAGGTTTTCACTCAAAATCTCACGATACATGGCCCCATTCATTCTTTCCTTTACACGGATCAGTCGTCCTGGTCCCTTTGCAGAAAAAACAGCCCCAAAGCATGATGTTTCCACCCCCATGCTTCACAGTAGGTATGGTGTTCTTTGGATGCAACTCAGCATTCTTTGTCCTCCAAACACGACAAGTTGAGTTTTTACCAAAAAGTTCTTTTTTGGTTTCATCTGACCATATGACATTCTCCCAATCCTCTTCTGGATCATCCAAATGCACTCTAGCAATCTTCAGATGGGCCTGGACATGTACTGGCTTAAGCAGGGGGACACGTCTGGCATTGCAGGATTTGAGTCCCTGGCGGCGTAGTGTGTTACTGATGGTAGGCTTTGTTACTTTGTTCCCAGCTCTCTGCAGGTCATTCACTAGGTCCCCCCGTGTGGTTCTGGGATTTTTTTTTTTGTGATCATTTTGACCCCACGGGGTGAGATCTTGCGTGGAGCCCCAGATCGAGGGAGATTATCAGTGGTCTTGTATGTCTTCCATTTCCTAATAATTGCTCCCCCAGTTGATTTCTTCAAACCAAGCTGCTTACCTATTGCAGATTCAGTCTTCCCAGCCTGGTGCAGGTCTACAATTTTGTTTCTGGTGTCCTTTGACAGCTCTTTGGTCTTGGCCATAGTGGAGTTTGGAGTGTGACTGTTTGAGGTTGTGGACAGGTGTCTTTTATACTGATAACAAGTTCAAACAGGTGCCATTAATACAGGTAACGAGTGGAGGACAGAGGAGCCTCTTTAAGAAGAAGTTACAGGTCTGTGAGAGCCAGAAATCTTTTGCTTGGTTGTAGGTGACCAAATACTTATTTTCCACCATAATTTGCAAATAAATTCATTAAAAATCCTACAATGTGATTATCTGGATTTGTCTGTCATAGTTGACGTGTACCTATGATGAACATTTCAGGCCTCTCTCCTCTTTTTAAGTGGGAGAACTTGCACAATTGGTGGCTGACTAAATACTTTTTCCCCCCACTGTATATGTATGTCACCATGTACATCCTGGACTATGTAGTTGCTCATACCGAGCGGGGGAATATGTCAATCTCCATACACAGTTTAAGGACAGGTGTAGTATTGTGAAAGTAGGGAATTACCAGAAATGGCAGTGCGACCCATATAAGGGTAGGTAGTGTCTGAAAGTCTGAATTACGCTAAAACAGGTTACAGACCTGACAAGTGAGATATCCTCTTCAACTGGGGCACCCTATAGAGTAAACCTCTCTGAGGGAGGTAGTGAGACCGGGGCTGTGGTGAAGATAGTGCAAACTATAGACCTGAAGGAAGTAGTACAGGTGGAGACGGGGTATAGAGATCCTAACCTATGGTTGGAATGGATTCAGTATACAGCAAGGTAGCTTAGTGGTTAAGAGCATAGTGCCAGTAACCGAAAGGTCGCTGGTTCTAATCCCCGAGCCGACTAGGTGAAAAATCTGTCGATGTGCCCTTGAGCAAGGCACTTAACCCTAATTGCTCCTGTAAGTCGCTCTGGATAAGAGCGTCTGCTAAATGACATCAATAAATAAATAAACTATGTCTAAAGAGGACTGTTATGCCTGTGGGACAGCCAAACCAAGGTTAACAACTACTCCGTTCCCCTTGACAGGCTTTAACTCTCCGTCAGGTTTATCCTCCATAATTCAATTGTTCAAGCCACCTGGAAATGTGGTGAAGGAGTCTTGTAGTAACTTGCACTATCTGTATCCCCCGATAACAAAGTCACCCCGACCTAGGTTGCCTCCGTTTGAAGTCTCAGGGGATTCTTATTATTGTTTTTCTAGGACTAATAAGATAGGATACAGGGTAGGACATCTTAGCTCCTGCTCCCACACAGAGAATGTCACAACTAAAGAGACCATGACTAATCTCTCCTCTTTGTTGCAGCCAGAGGATTTTAGGAACCAAAACCAGGCCCGTACTGACATCTGATGGTTGTGTGGTGATAACAGATTGTGAACTCACCTACATACGCAAACAATCAAACGTGTCAGAGACTGGTGAGTTGTCACGTAGAAAGTGGGACCTCCTCCCGGGATCCTTTGATGAAAGTATATATATTGATGGGATAGGAGTACCTCGAGGGGTTCCAGAAGAATTCAAAGCTAGGAATCAGATCGCAGCTGGGTTTGAATCAAGTATTTTCTTGTGGTCAACAATTAATAAAAATGTAGATTGGATAAATTATATTTACTATAACCAGCAAAGATTTATAAACCACACTCGTGATGCAATTAAGGGATTGGCAGAGCAGACAGCGGCAACTAGCTTAATGGCATGGCAGAATAGAATAGCTTTAGATATGCTTTTGGCTGAGCGGGGCGGAGTTTGTGTTCTGTTTGGATCTATGTGCTGTACTTTCATCCCCAACAATACAGCACCGGACGGGTCCGTGACCAAAGCGCTTCAGGGACTCACCACGCTGGCGAAGCAGACTGGCTGAGAACTCTGGTATTGATAGCTCCCTAAACGGTTGGTTTGATAACATATTTGGTAAATGGAAAACTATTGTTGTAACTATTCTGGGTGAAGTTATAGCTTCTATGGGTATACTTGTTCTTTGTGGATGTTGTCTTATTCCCTGTGTCCGAGGAGCAAGGCGATGGAGCAGGCGGTTTCCCAACAGATGGTGAGATACGGCCCAATCCCGGACTCCGACCTAAGGAATGAAGGATATGACCTACCAGGCTTGGTGGAGTGACACCCTAGAGGGTGTCTAAAGGGGGCCAAAATGTATTAATCTTTGTGTTTTATGCTTTATTAATCAAGTTAACCATTGTGAATGTTTGTCTTTCCTTATGTGAAGGTTTGAAGTTCCTGGGTGGCTGGTAGCCAACCTAGTACAAGTTGGGTGTAGATGGAAGGACTGAAGGCCTTTTTATTATCATTATTGCCTATTAATAAAAGTGTGATTATTTTTGTTTGTATTGTATTTTAATGAGTGACACCCTAGAGGGTGTCAATAGGGGGATTCCTGAATTTCCCTGAAATTTCTTATTTTGGGTTTTCTTTTTTTGGGTTCACACCCAGTGGGTGTGAAAAGGGGGATTGTGGGTTCATGTGATTCATGTGAGGAATGTTAGGGAGTAGGGTGAGACAGACTTGTGATTCTCACAGACACATACACACTGCCTCTTTGTTAAACCGCGCTCAATGACATGTACTGCAAAAAGGTGCTGACTCTACAAGTTGTGATGATAACAACTTATGCCTGGCAACAGTGTGCAACAGTGAAGCGCCAAGGGGCTGTGACCAGCCTGTGCGCCAACGATAGGCTGAGTAAGTCTAAACCACGCTCAGTCTCTACTCTGATAGGCCCAGCAAGGAGCGGGAATTATCACTGTCAGGGTATTTAAAGAAGAGCCTGTAACAATGGATCAGTTCTCTGTCTGCCCTGCGTGGTATTTCAGTGGACCCGTATATACAAACATCATATTTACCATTGAAGTGGTTTGCATTAATTAAAATACTAGTCTATTTTAGAAGACGTGTATTGACCTCTTTTGTTCCTAATACCAGATTTGAATTGACGCAACTTAACAATAGGAATCCAATACAAGAATCCTATAGAAAAATCAGTTCAGATTTTGGAACCAGTCCTATTGGACTCCTACGGGATTCTATCCTATAGGATTTTATTTGATAGGAATCCAATACAAGAATCCAATAGAAAAATCCTATAGGATAGGTTTCAAAATCTGGTAGGATTTTTTATTTATTGGAATCCTAAAGGATGCATCTGGTGGACATGAAGTGTAAAGATTATATCACACCTACAGCTTTACTGCGCAAAATGGTAGGCAGCATCATCTGGATACGTCTTCAACAAAAGTTCAACATTCACCTTCTGCTACCATTTCTGTCAAGCCCTCTACGCATACAGTTTCACGCTTAAGTTCGATAAATCCAACGTAAATAATAATAATAATAATAATAATATGCCATTTAGCAGACGCTTTTATCCAAAGCGACTTACAGTCATGCGTGCATACATTTTTTGTGTATGGGTGGTCCCGGGGGATCGAACCCACTACCTTGGCGTTACAAGCGCCGTGCTCTACCAGCACCACACAGAACGCACTGCAACTGCCTCTGCAACGCAATGGTGCAAGACAAACACAGAGTTCCATTGGACATGGATGTACTTCTGCTGTGCCAAAACGCAATGACGCTGTCAGTGTGATCGAGGTGTAAATTCCCTGAATCTGAAATCGACCCCTTTGAGAGAGAGAGCTACAGCCTCACATGAAGGTAGTGGGCAGCCATGCACACTCCACACAATAAATCAGATTCATATTAATAGTTAAAAAGTTTACATGCTTAGCAAGAACGATTTCCCTAATAATCCTGTTTACATGGACACATCTAAAGTCAGGCTACCGGATGGGACTTTTGATAAATGCAGAAAATCGCCAATCAAAAATACACGTTCTACCACAGCGACCATATTTTTGTGAAGACTATTTGATTCTGAGTTCGGACATATAAAATGTGTATTTGAAAACTAGTTCCGCATACTTTCAGTTTTTCTAATTTACTTCAGTCGCTCATAAGGAGGAGGTTTGCGCTACCAGTGCTGGCACATGCATAGATCAAACACACCGCTGCAACTCAGATTAAGCTGTTTACATGTCCTAATAATATTGAAAGATTGCTCAGAAAACCCAGTCTTTTAATCGGCGTCCACTTACTTTGATTATGACCTTACACTGATTAAGATTAGCAGAGTATGGTGTTTACATGACTAATGCCATACTCGGCCTACTGCCATAATCAGGTTAATATTCAGTTATTAGTGTGCCTGTAAACGCAGGGTACTGCAACTACTGGTGCCCCACATGTCTGAACTGCTGAGGAAAAGAAGCCATTTGCTGCCTGTGATTTATCTTGCTGCAACAACAGTTACTGGTCTCCCCCCTTCAACTCAGTTACTGGTCTCCCCCCTTCAACTCAGTTACTGGTCTCCCCCCTTCAACTCAGTTACTGGTCTCCCCCCTTCAACTCAGTTACTGGTCTCCCCCCTTCAACTCAGTTACTGGTCTCCCCCCTTCAACTCAGTTACTGGTCTCCCCCCTTCAACTCAGTTACTGGTCTCCCCCCTTCAACTCAGTTACTGGTCTCCCCCTTCAACTCAGTTACTGGTCTCCCCCTTCAACTCAGTTACTGGTCTCCCCCCTTCAACTCAGTTACTGGTCTCCCCCTTCAACTCAGTGCTACTGGTCTCCCCCTTCAACTCAGTTACTGGTCTCCCCCCCTACAACTCCAGTTACTGGTCTCCCCTCCCCTACAACTCAGTTATTGGTCTCCCCCCTTCAACTCAGTTACTGGTCTCCCCCTACAACTCAGTTACTGGTCTCCCCCTTCAACTCAGTTACTGGTCTCCCCCTACAACTCAGTTACTGGTCTCCCCCTTCAACTCAGTTACTGGTCTCCCCCCTTCAACTCAGTTACTGGTCTCCCCCTTCAACTCAGTTACTGGTCTCCCCCTACAACCTAGTGGTCTCCCCCCTTCAACTCAGTTACTGCTCTCCCCCTTACAACTCAGTTACTGGTCTCCCCCCTTACAACTCAGTTACTGGTCTCCCACCTACAACTCAGTTACTGGTCTCCCCCCTTCAACTCAGTTACTGGTTTCCCCCCTTCAACTCAGTTACTGGTCTCCCCCCTACAACTCAGTTACTGGTTTCCCCCCTACAACTCAGTTACTGGTCTCCCCCTTCAACTCAGTTACTGGTCTCCCCCTTCAACTCAGTTACTGGTCTCCCCCTTCAACTCAGTGACTGGTCTCCCCCCTTCAACTCAGTTACTGGTCTCCCCCCTTCAACTCAGTTACTGGTCTCCCCCTTCAACTCAGTTACTGCTCTCCCCTTACAACTCAGTTACTGGTCTCCCCCTTCAACTCAGTTACTGGTCTCCCCCTTCAACTCAGTTACTGGTCTCCCCCTTACAACTCAGTTACTGGTCTCCCCCTTACAACTCAGTTACTGGTCTCCCCCTTCAACTCAGTTACTGGTCTCCCCCCTTACAACTCAGTTACTGGTCTCCCCCCTTACAACTCAGTTACTGGTCTCCCCCCTTCAACTCAGTTACTGCTCTCCCCCTTACAACTCAGTTACTGGTCTCCCCCTTACAACTCAGTTACTGGTCTCCCCCCTTCAACTCAGTTACTGCTCTCCCCCTTACAACTCAGTTACTGGTCTCCCCCCTTACAACTCAGTTACTGGTCCCCCCTTCAACTCAGTTACTGGTCTCCCCCCTACAACTCAGTTACTGGTCTCCCCCTACAACTCAGTTACTGGTCTCCCCCCTTCAACTCAGTTACTGCTCTCCCCCTTACAACTCTAGCTACTGGTCTCCCCCTTACAACTCAGTTACTGGTCTCCCCCTTACAACTCAGTTACTGGTCTCCCCTATCTACTCAGTTACTGGTCTCCCCCTTACAACTCAGTTACTGGTCTCCCCCTACAACTCAGTTACTGGTCTCCCCCTTACAACTCAGTTACTGGTCTCCCCCTTACAACTCAGTTACTGGTCTCCCCCTTCAACTCAGTTACCGGTCTCCCCCTTCAACTCAGTTACTGGTCTCCCCCCTTCAACTCAGTTACTGGTCTCCCCCTTCAACTCAGTTACTGGTCTCCCCCTACAACTCAGTTACTGGTCTCCCCCCTTCAACTCAGTTACTGGTCTCCCCCCTTCAACTCAGTTACTGGTCTCCCCCTTCAACTCAGTTACTGGTCTCCCCCCTTCAACTCAGTTACTGGTCTCCCCCTTCAACTCAGTTACTGGTCTCCCCCACAACTCAGTTACTGCTCTCCCCCTTCAACTCAGTTACTGGTCTCCCCCTACAACTCAGTTACTGGTCTCCCCCTACAACTCAGTTATTGGTCTCCCCCCTTACAACTCAGTTACTGGTCTCCCCCCTACAACTCAGTTACTGGTCTCCCCCCTACAACTCAGTTACTGGTCTCCCCCCTACAACTCAGTTACTGGTCTCCCCCCTTCAACTCAGTTACTGGTCTCCCCCTTCAACTCAGTTACTGGTCTCCCCCCTTCAACTCAGTTACTGGTCTCCCCCCTACAACTCAGTTAATGGTCTCCCCCTTCAACTCAGTTACTGCTCTCCCCCCTTACAACTCAGTTACTGGGTCTCCCCCTTACAACTCAGTTACTGGTCTCCACCTACAACTCAGTTACTGGTCTCCCCCTTCAACTCAGTTACTGGTTTCCCCCTTACAACTCAGTTACTGGTCTCCCCCCTTACAACTCAGTTACTGGTCTCCCCCCTTACAACTCAGTTACTGGTCTCCCCCCTTCAACTCAGTTACTGGTCTCCCCACTTCAACTCAGTTACTGGTCTCCCCCCTTCAACTCAGTTACTGGTCTCCCCCTTTCAACTCAGTTACTGGTCTCCCTTCAACTCAGTTACTGGTCTCCCCCCTTCAACTCAGTTACTGCTCCCCCTTACAACTCAGTTACTGGTCCCCCCTTACAACTCAGTTACTGGTCCCCCCTTACAACTCAGTTACTGGTCTCCCCCTTACAACTCAGTTACTGGTCTCCCCCTTCAACTCAGCTTACTGTCTCCCCCTTACAACTCAGTTACTGGTCTCCCCCCCTTACAACTCAGTTACTGGTCTCCCCCCTTCAACTCAGTTACTGGTTCTCCCCCACAACTCAGTTACTGGTCTCCCCCTTACAACTCAGTTACTGGTCCCCCCTTCAACTCAGTTACTGGTCTCCCACCTACAACTCAGTTACTGGTCTCCCCTTCAACTCAGTTACTCTCTCCCCTACAACTCAGCTATGGTCTCCCCTACAACTCAGTTACTGGTCTCTACTCTCTACTTCAACTCAGTTACTGGTCTCCCCCACTTCAACTCAGTTACTGGTCTCCCTTCAACTCAGTTACTGGTCTCCCCCTACAACTCAGTTACTGGTCTCCCCTCTTCAACTCAGTTACTGGTCTCCCCCCTAACTCAGTTACTGGTTTCCCCCTACAACTCAGTTACTGGTCTCCCCTACAACTATTACTGGTCTCTTCAACTCAGTTACTGGTCTCCCCCTTCAACTCAGTTACTGGTCTCCCCCTTCAACTCAGTTACTGGTCTCCCCCTTCAACTCAGTTACTGGTCTCCCCCTTCAACTCAGTTACTGGTCTCCCCCTTCAAACTCAGTTACTGGTCTCCCCCTTCAACTCTAGTTACTGGTCTCCCCCTTCAACTCACCGTTACTGGTCTCCCCCTTCAACTCCAGTTACTGCTCTCCCCCTTTACAACTCAGTTCACTGGTCTCCCCCCTTCTAACTCAGTTACTGCTCTCCCCATAACTCAACTGGTCTCCCCCTACAACTCAGGTTACTGGTCTCCCCCTTCAACTCAGTTACTGCTCTCCCCCTTACAACTCAGTTACTGGTCTCCCCCTTTACAACTCAGTTACTGGTCTCCCCCTTCCAACTCAGTTACTGCTCTCCCCTAACTCAGTTACTGGTCTCTCCCCTTCACAACTCAGTTACTGGTCCCCCCTTCAACTCAGTTACTGGTCTCCCCCTACAACTCAGTTACTGGTCTCCCCCTTCAACTCAGTTACTGCTCTCCCCCCTTACAACTCAGTTACTGGTCTCCCCCTACAACTCAGTTACTGGTCTCCCCCTTACAACTCAGTTACTGGTCTCCCCCTTCAACTCAGTTACTGGTCTCCACAACTCAGTTATGGTCTCCCTTCAACTCAGTTACTGGTCTCCCCCCTTCAACTCAGTTACTGGTCTCCCCCCTTCAACTCAGTTACTGGTCTCCCCCCTACAACTCAGTTACTGGTTGCTCTAATTTATATGTCTGCCTGCGACATTCCACACAGATCCCCCGTGCTGCACGTACTGTAGTGGACAATATAGTAGTCATGCAGAGAGAGACGGTAAAGACACCGTACTGTAAAAAACCACTACAGACGAGGTATAGTCTACAGTGCTCCTTTTGTACAGTGAAATTGAGATGTAATGGCACTTACGTGACATTACATCTACTGGACATCTGTGCAGTTAGACAGCAAAGGGCACTCAAAAGTATTGAAGAGAGAGAATCCAATGACAAAAGTTCTAAAAGTGAGTCCTTGTTCACCAGTCCAGCTGCATGTTTTTCATTACAGAGGGTCTATCAAGTGAGGGACGCCGGCATCACTAATTATACCCTGGGACCGTATCTAGATCTGGGCTGGGAGCCAAATGGCACCCTATTCACCACTTTTGAATAGGGCCCATAGGGCTCACCAGGTAGTGCACTATATACGGACTAAGGTGCCATTTGGGACACATGACTTCAGCTCGGCTAGGAGCCAGAACGGCCAGGGGTTTATAGATCAGGGAAACTAAATCTACTGAACACAATGAAGACCTTGGGATTTGGGAGAAGCAGAGAGCTCAAGTGAAAGAAGTAGGGGGGAGAGAGGGGGAGGAGAGAGGGGGGGGAGGAGGGGAGGAGAGGAGAAGGGGGGGAAGGGAGGGAGAAAAGGAGGGGGGAGAGAGAGAGAGGGGAGGGAAAGGGAAGAGAGGGAGGGAGAAGAGAGGAGAGAGAGAGAGGGGGAGGGGAAGGGAGAGGGGGGAGAGGGAGGGGGGGGAGGGGAGGGGAGGGAGGGGGAGGGAGGGGGAGAGGGAGAGACGCGGGGGGGAGAGAAGAGAAAGATGGAGAGGGAGGAGGGAGGCACCGGGGAGGGAGGAAGGCAGGGGAAGAGGGGGATGGAGAGGGGAGAGGGAGAGAGGGGCATTGGGCAAACTAGGATTGCAGCGGCGTAGAGCCGACCCCAGAGAGTGTGCAGCTTGTGTGTGTTTGGCCTCCAGAGTGTGTTTAGAGCGGGTGAGGAATGTTTGGTCCGGGCCAGCAGGTCTGTTGGGCTGCTCGCCGGTCGGTCGGTCGGTGCAGGCCGGAAATCCTAGATCGCTATGAGAGGAATCAGTCCGGATCATTACAAGGATCACACGGTGGGAGATGCAGCAGCTGCCTTCTATCAGCAGAGACACACAGAGCAGACACACACGAGAGAGAGAGAGAGAAGAGAGGGACGAAAGGGAGACAGAGAGAGGAGGAGTGAGACAGGAGGGATGAGGAGCGGGGGCGAGCCCCCCAGCAGTGTCTCACATCCCACAGGAAATGACAAGCCATACAAAACCCTATCAGTGTGTTGATTGCAGGGATCCACTCAAAATGGCTGTCCATGAAGGCAAACAGAGATCTAGAGATGACAAAATCCAGAGCTCTTCTGACGAAATCACACACTTCCCTGAAGTGTCCTTCTGCTCTAGATAACATATCAACATGAAACCACATTTTCTTCTGTAGCAGTTCACCACGGAGATGAGAGGTCAGTTAAACAAACCTCACATTTTCCACTCTGATCTTATTCTGTGTTCATATTGTTGTTGTGTGTGTGTGTGTGTGTGTGTGTTGTGTGTGTGTGTGTGTTCATACAACACTGCTCTGAGGCTGGCATGTTTAGATGACAAACAGGAAATTAGCATCATGGCCAGTATTCATTAAGCATCTCAGAGTAGAGTGCTCTGTATCTCTCAAATTCGGGCGCATATTCCTTCTCCAGTATCCCTGTCCACCTTTAAGATATGCCAAGCCCACTGCTATAGGGCTCATGCACTGTCACAAACTCCCGGAGGGCTATAACTTCCATGGGCTAATGTGTGGCTCCTCGCCTCCACCTGTCACACAGTGCTACCTCAGGACTGCTGGGCGTGAGGGGGAGATGAAGGAGGGAGGGGGGGAGGGGGAGGGAGAGGGAGAGGGGGGGGGGGGGGAGGAGGGGGGGGGGGGGGGGAGAGGGGGAGGGGGGGGGGGGGGAGAGGGGGAGGGGGGGGGAGGGAGGGGAGGGGGGGGGAGGGGGGGGGGGGGGGGAGAGGGAGGGGGAGGGAGGAGGGAGGGAGGGGGAGGAGGGGGGAGGAGGAGGAGAGGGGGAGGAGGGAGAGGGAGGGAGGGGAAAGAGAGGGAGAGGGGGAGGAGGGAGAGGAGGGAGGAGGGAAAGAGGGAAGGGGGGGAAGGGGGGGGGGGGGGGGGGGGGGGGGGGGGGGGGGGGGAGTGGGGAGGGGAAGGAGAGAAGGGAGAAGGAGGGGGGGGGGAAGGGAGGGGGGAGGAGAGGGGGGGGGGGAGAGAGGGGGGGGGGGGGGGGAGAGAGGGAGGAGGAGAGGGGGAGGGAGGAAGAGGGGAGGGAGGGGGGGGGGAGGGAGGGGAGGGAGGAGGGAGGAGGGGGGGGGGGAGAGAGAGGGGGGGGGAGGAAGGAAGGAGGGGGGAGGGAGAGAGGGGAGAGGAGGGAGAGAGGAAGGGGGGGGAGGGGAGAGAGAGGAAGGGAGGGGGGGAGGGGAAGGGGGGAGGGGGGAGAGGGGGGAGAGGGGGGGGGGGGGGGAGGGGGGGGGGTGGGGGGGGGGGGGGGAAGGAGGGGGGGGGGGGGGGGGGGGGTAGGAGGAGAGGGGGAGGGGGGGAGGGGAAGAGGGGGGGGGGGGGGAAGGAGGGGGGGGGGAGGAGAGGGAGGGGAAGGAGGGGGGGGGGGGGGGGGGAGGAGGGGGGGGGGGGGGGGGGGGGGGGGGGGGGGGGGGGGGGGAGGGGGGGGGAGGGGAGGAGGGGGGGAGAGGAAGGGGGGGGGGGGGGGGGGGGGGGGGGGGGGGGGGAGGGGTGGGAGGGGGGGGGGGAGAGGAAGGGGGGGGGGGGGGGGGAGAGAGGGAGGGGGGAGGGAGGAGGGGGGAGAAGGGGGGGGGGGGGGGGGGAGGGGGGGAGGAGGGAGAGAGGAGGGAGGAGGGAGAGAGGGAGGAGGGGAGAGAGATAGGAAGAAAAGAATAGCACTCTGTCTCCAGA